>NC_049213.1:31725641-31850641 GCF_013347855.1 Anguilla anguilla | reverse complement strand
TTTTACTGCCTAAATTTTCAGAGCTCGCAGAAGCTGTTCTCTAGTTCCAGTACTGCCCCTCACTGTGACAAAATGGTACTGCAACCTAATAGCAGTCAACGTCTGAGCTCCCTGCATTCGGAGGTTGCATTCAAACTACAGTATTTGCAGTTTTCTACCATGCAACACTTGTCTGTACGTGAAAATATTATTCATTAGTCCTCATGTGCCTAAATTATTATTATATAAGGACAACACGGTTACATAGGCATATCTTAGGCTTTGAAAAAACTGCCCACATTTACATTCGTAAAATTAATTATTCACTCACCCCCCTCCTGTTCACAATCGTTTTACATCCCAGCTCCAAAATGTTGTCCATTTCCAATGTCAACCCCCTCCCCGTCCCCCACCCCACTGAACATGAGCAAAATACTAATTGTTTTCCATTTTGGTTGGCCAAGAAAGTCCACACTGCGTGCGTTATCCGTGCAACCACAACCCCTCAGCTGGGGGTTTGATAGGACAGACCTCTGGACTGCCTCCCTGCGTTTGAGCAATGCGGGTTTCTGGGTCATGTCCCGACCAGAAGGGTGCGTTAAAACATCTGTCCCGCTGCTAAACGGGTCAGCCCGTGGCCCCTGTGCCTCTCCGCCGGGGAGTGCGTCTCCCCCCTGCGAATTACCGAGTCACGCTCAGAGAACACGGCTCTGCGGGCCGTCCGAGCTCGCTTGCATAATCTGGCTGCGTTCCAGTCCAGTGTGATGACATACATGTGTTTCATCGAGTTATTTTTTTTATTTTTTTTTGTACATTTGGGAGAAGACTGTCCTCAGCCTGCCGACTGGCCCTGCTCAAATACGGTGGGCCGTGACCAGACAGCTTTTCCCACTTCCCGAATCGCTTGTGTTCTTGGAATGGCAGAGGGGAGCCGAACTGGGGTTAAAGGGATATGTGGGATTGGGTGGTTTTTAAATTTGGCTGGAAGGATAATCTAATGATGCTGCCTTAAAAACCAACCTTGATCCATCCCTAATAAAAGTGTCATAGACTTATCTCCAAACTGCCTTACATTTCTAAAATCTTTGGGAAAAAAGTGGTGGTCAAACAGTTAATGGTTTTTCTGGAAGAGGAGAATATTTTTTGATAAATTCCGGTCTGGTTTCCATCGGAGGCATCGTACCGAAACGGCTCTCCTCAGAGTCTCTGGTGACATCATGACGTGTGCTGACGCAGGAGAACATTACATTACATTACATTACATTACATTCATTTGGCGGACGCTCTTATCCAAAGCGACGTACGAAAAAAGTGCATTTTCACGATCGTAGACAACTGCTGAACACGGGTTCAGTAAGGTACAGTTACTTATTTTGTAAAGCTATTTCTAGCCGAGAACAATGAACACTATTCTGGTCTAACATCTGCAAAGCCAACTAGGCAGAAGAATAAGCTACAGTATTAGGACAAATACAAATTACCAAGAAGTGCAGGGATGGGGCAACATGTAACAAGTGACAGGAAAAAGGGTTTTTTTTTTTTTTTTTCTGTTCTGTTCTGTTCAGTTCTGACATGGCTGGATCTTTTGAAACCATTGACCACAGTATCCTTTCAGATACGAGTGTTGCAGTGTCTTTTTGTATCTTTGTATGCTCATTAGCTGCTCTGGCATGTGGTGTCCCACAAGGTTCAGTCTTTGGTTCTATTTTGTTCGCATTGTATATGCTGCCCCTGGGGCAGAGTATTTAAAGGTATTTTGTATCATCGTTACATGGATGATGTGCAGCTGTATTTATAACCAAAAAATTCAGATAAGTCGATTGTTTTACATGATTATCTGACCACCTGCAAGGATTGCTGCGGGGGGGGGGGGGGGGGGGGCGGGTAAAATAGTGTGTTGGTTCTGAGGAAAGTTCCCTACCTGGAAGGTGTGAGTGACGATGGAAAAAAGGATGAAAGCATGCCATGGGCCTTTCATGTGACAACACTTGAAACACTGAGCCACTATTTTTCAACCTCCATGACTGTCACACAGTCACTGCCAGTCGATGAATCACAAGGCGAGGGTGCCGGGGCGAGCCCTCGCCCTCACCCTCACCCGTCCCTCCTTCCAGCCAGTGCTTCCTTCCGCATTCGACACCCGGGGATTGCCATTTTGCTGACGCTCAGTCTTTGCTCATCGGCACGCGGCCGAGGGTTTGGTTTGCCTGCCGTTTGCGGTAAAGGTGTCGGGCCAAGCCCTGCTGAATGAGTGTACCTGCTGCACCATTTTGGGTGGGGAGATCGCTGGAGGCGAGGTGTCCTTTTGATGTCTGCGTGAAGTTTGCGCAATGGCGCATATCTGATGATGAGTCTCAGCTCTGTCTCTGACCAACTGTTCTGTGTTAAAGTGAAGCTTTCAGTAACAGCGAACGTGACCGGGGACTTTCTGAAGCGCAATTAGCCAGCTGAGCTGTCAGTTTTATATATGACTGTATGGATCCAGTAAAACTGCTTTGCAGTTGTTAAAACCTGGCCAACAGTGGCCAACCAGGGTTTTGTGACTGTTATTAAATATTCTTAACAAAGCAGGTATTGTTGTAACACCCTCCCCCCCTCCCCCCCTCTCCCCCTTCCCCCCGGCAAAAAAAAGCAGTCCCAAGAAACCATGATCCCCAATAACGTCCAAAGAGTCCCACTCCACACAGGTGCACATGGCTTGTGTGTCTAGTAAGTAGATATCTAACTTGCACATGTTCCTACAGCGGTGTATGACACAGGGGCACAGGGGATAATATGAGACGTTAATTCAGGAGTAGCTGTACATGTACTGCACGTATATGTGCTGTATGTACACGATGACCTCATTCTAAATTACCCAGAGTCAGTACAAATGAGCATACCAATAAGATTTTTTTAAAGTATTCTAAATTGCCCTTTCTCCTTGTCCCTCTCTCTTGTTCTCCCTCTCTCTCACCTTTGTGAAAAGACCGTGGGAATCACGAGTCGACAATAGTTCGCTGGAAGAGTGAATCACTTGGTTTAGAGTTTTCAGTCGAAGGGACAAGATTGTGTTACACGCAGTCGACAATAACAATGTGGAAATAAGTCTGGACGTTGTGTGAAAGAAATGAGGTGACTGCGTGTGTTCGGGGCCAGTGAAAGGGCCAGCATTGTGTGGGGACTCGACCCTCGGGGACGACATCATGAGGGGACACTTCCTACTTTAACCTCCCGGTGTATTCCCACCTGACGTTTGAACGGTAAGGAACAGATGGCATTGTGGGATTGTCCTGTACTGACTTCTCCAGGCCCCGTCCCATTGTTCCACTGCTAGAGCTTTACTTCTGAATTAAAAGCCCCATTTTCTTTTCTATCTGTAGCTGGCCCGACACATACCTAGATCGAGCTATGCCGGGTTTATGTGATGATGTCATCAAGTTATTACCTGACTGAATGTTCAGCATGTCTGTTACCCTTCTCCACACACCCACACACGTTGACTTTGATCAGCCGAGGGATGGGATGTTTGCCATGCATTCTAATAGCCTTTAGTGAAAGAACAACACACACAATATTTTGTGCAAACCAAGTACATGAAACCGATACAAGCAAATAGCAGTTGCATTATTTTATATTTTCCACTTTGTTCATTATTGATCACAAAATACTTTTCCTGTTGCAAAAGAAAAGTACCAAGGGAGTCCAAAGTACTGAAAAAAACGGCCACAGAACTGGAACAACTGCTCAGCAGGAAGTTTTGTTTTGTTTCATGAATAAGTCTATCAGCCATGGACTCCATTTGCGTTCTCATCCATTCCTGAGTGTACGCAGGCCGTGTCTGTATTTTTAAAAAGGCATAATTACACACCCCATTAACATCAGAGAAAGATAATCTCACGGAGAGAGATAACCAACGTGAATGAGTAAATATCTCCAGGTTAAACAAGTTAGGCCGCTCTTTATTTGTGTATATATACATGAAATGATATCTACTTTTCTATCGGGAATCACATTTTTCGACAACCAATAGTGTTCTGTTTCTAAAAGCGATGACGTACAGTTCATGGCAAAGCAGGCCGGTGATATCTCAGTGATACCTTCCTTGTTCTTTGAAAGGTGAGACTGGAATGGAGCTGTTTGGCCAGTTCCTCTATCCCCTTAGCCAGAATGTTCTGCTAAGACCTGTGGGAGAAGTATACGAGAAACCATCATTTGCTAGTGCGTGTAATAATGCTGCATTTACAGAACACTGCATTATGTATAAGCCATGCTGTAAGGAAGTGTTGCTTTATCATGGTTTTTTTTTTCAAGCATAATGGAGATGAAACACAATCCAGTTGTGCCTTCTTTGCCCATTCCCTTGTGTGTTGCTCCTGTGACACTCACTGTATGTGTGTTTACTGCCACAGTGGCTTCCTAAGCCACTTCGTATAAGAGTGTCAGTACATCGAATAATAATATAATACTCTTTCTCCTCAAATACAATAAAAAAGGTAGTTAAGAGGAGAACATGAGAGGTAGCTCTATAGATTTGTGAGATTAGGGCAGTTGAACTGCTTCATGCGAAACATGTCGATGTTAAACGTGTCAAAAGAGCAGTCTACCTTTCTCAAAAGAAGAAGGAAGGCTGTGGAATGGGTAAGGGGGCGTATGACTATAAAATGGTTGCTTTTTGCCTCAACCATGGCCTGTGATTTCCAGTAATCGGCATGGTTGCTAAGTGATAACAGCCGAATAGCGTTCAAATTGTTTGCATGTATGTAGGAGTCGTGTTGCAGGACGCATCTGCTTCGCTTCTGATTTAAAATGCTAAACCTCTCTGAATCGTTTGAGCTGAGTGGTGAGGAACCTCTTACAGCTGTTAATTTTACAGAATTATTTTTAGCACTTTCATTTTGCAGGGACAGATTATTTTTGCAGAGTAGTGTGATGCTATGTAACTGACTTTAATTTAAATATCATGCACTGTTCATGGCATGCTACATGGAAAATTATCACATCATCGTCCTCAAATACTGCATTTTACATTGGCACAGGTCTTAATATAAAAAATGGCAATGCAATACATTAAACGTTTCCAATGCATGTTAAATTACACATGTTCCAGATTGCAGAGCACACATTCAGGTGGCTACAGACGCCTTTCACATTCCTAAGTCGGGGCGATTTACAGTTTTTGTTTTCTCTTTGCCTTCTTTTCCCTTTGCTGCGTTTTGAAAGTCCTTCTGCTTCCTGCGGCTCCTCCATTTTTAGCCCAGGCTTTCATCTCTGTGTCAATGTTTTGTTCTTCGGGCTCCTGCCGGAGTTTGATTGGTAAGACAAAGTGCCATTTACACTAATGGCCCACTAGGCCCTTCGCTGTGGAAACAAACGGCGCACGGGGGGGGAAAGTGAAAAGAATTTTAACATTTCAACCGTTTTTTTTTTTTTCAATTTGCTCTCAAAAACCAATATTGACCCGGCTCCCCCCGCGCGGCCGGCTGGTAGCGGGGGAACCGTGGAGGACGGATCGAGGCGGTGCCGCCGGAGTCGCGGGGTGGCCGGCTCGGAGGGGAGCGGGACAATGGCCCGCTCAGGATGGGGCTCTCCCTCGGGGGGCGGGGGGCAGGGGGCAGCCCGTGGAGCGGGGGGGGGCTCAAACCGTCAGACGGAAGCCGGGCCGGTGAGCGGCCCGACGCCATCCCGCCTCCGGTAATGGCCCGTCCGCGCGGGGGGGCGATTGTTCAGGTGCCGCGGCCCCCGCTGCCACAGAAGCAGAACGCGGGGATGTGACATCCAGGGCTAAGGGGGGGGGGGGGCTTCTCAAAGGCCAGATTACAATCAATTAGGCCCTAATGGGCAGGATTTGGACTTGTAACCTGCGGGGCTTTTGGGGGGCTGGTATTTAGTGGAGTCCCAGCAGCACAGTTGGTCCAGGCATCAATAACTTCAGAAATAACTTGAGCTCCGGCGGTCGGGAAAGAAGCAGCTGCGGGGGCTTCTTGCGAGCGCGGCCATCGCTGCCGGAATGTTCTGCTAAGCGTGCTGTGTTCCCTCCCTGTGTTTTTTTTCCCCCTGCCCCAGAAAGAGCTTTTTCCTTCAAAGCGGGAAAAAGAAAGTGTCTTTAAGACTGTGTGCACAAAGAAAAGCCAGCACACTACTACTCAGCAGCCAATCAGTTCAATGGCAAAATGGATCAGTACCACTGGACGTATTTTTAAAGGGAAGGTCAGCTCATCTACATCCCCAGAAATGCTATTTTGCTATGCTATTGCTATTACCGAGAAGTCAAAAATACATTTTTTTCTTTTTTTTTTACAAACCTCATGAATTTTGACTAACTGCTAAAGGTGTCTTTGTGATTAATAGGCCACTTTATAGTAGTCATTACAACAAACCCAACTCACTTGTAATTACTTCAGATTGCAATTCTGACCATATATTTGTTCTTTTTTCAAGTACAGAGGAAACCTCCAACAAACAAAAGTATGCATGGTCCCTGACATGAATCCTCCTGCTAAAAGGCTTGATATCACTCCCAAATGAATTATTTTTTTAATTGCAAACAAACTCAGAGCAGCTCCATCACTGTAGTTCAATGTAGCTGGGCTCCTGTTGGTCATGACGGATTGTGCCTTCACTCTTGTGACAAAACGGGAGACACAACAGAGTGCCCTGGGGAATCAGCTACTGTAGCAGCCTCGTCAGCTCCATCACCATGGGGGGGCTAAAGAGGGGGCAGGGCCAAAGGTCAAACAGTTATTATGTTCAACAGGGGGTGAAGGGAGGGGGGGGGTCGCCTGTAGTTTTAAGTCTGAGTTGCTATATATATTTCAGACTAGAATTGGCACCTTACAAAAACATTTTTACTTAACAAAAATTATTTTTGGCCTAAAATCAATAGCGTTCTTAAGAGAATAAAGTAACCCTTTAAGGTGTGAGATTACAAATGGGTGATTAAAATGGTCTTTTTTATAATTCTAATGCTGATGTAACAATCACTAATCACTGCTGGTAACTGAAAACAACACGGACTAAAACTTTGAAAAAACATTCCACAATACCTACTCTTCAAAGGGTTGAACTGAGGAAACAAAATGATTTTGTACGCTGTGGGCAGTGAGGGAATTATAGGGGTAGCCATGGCACCTAACTGAACAAATAAAGTGCAGCAGGACGTCCTCAGCGTGCGAAGCAGGACGGATATGTGTGTGTGAGAGTGATGAAACTGTTCGGTGGGAGGGCGGGGGGCATCTGAATGGATCCAAGTGAGTATAGCTCATTTACTCTTTCCTTTAAGTAAAACCTGTGAAGAACCACACTCTCTATATCCCCCTAATACCATCTCCTCTTCATGCCAACCACCCACCCCTCCCACTCGCACTTGCCCCCACAACCGGTCTCTGTCCTTGTCCCCCTCCGCACCCCATCTTCTGCGATATTACTCTCGGTGGGACTTCCCCAAAAAAAACGGTAGAAGAAAGGGAGAAAAAGTTATTAATTTGAGGTTCCCAGCATCGGCGTCTGGAATGTTTCCCAGGAGGCAGTGGGGGTGGTGTCGCCCCCACCGGGCCATTTTCCCTCCGTCTGTAGTTTCATTAAACAGATTGCTCTCCCGTGGGCTTGGCCATACGCACAGCGGCCTGTTTCACACACCTACCATTATTCCTGTAGTTTTCCATTCTCTCAGCCCCTTGGTGGATGCAAGGTGCATGGCATTCTATGATTAACCAATCCATACATTTAATGTTAATGAAACAAATTGTTCTGTTGTTGGAGCATTTGAATGACAGTAGCGGGACAGACATAAACAGCGTTGGTTTACCAGCGCTGCTGCTTGTCTGAATACACAAATGAAGTCCTGATGAGCAAGTCCGGTCACAGGCATGTTTGGGTGGCGACTTCTTCCTTCACGGCCTTGTTTTGGGGACATTCCTTTTTTTTGTGAAGCGACTTGATTTACATGTCTTTCGTCTTCTCAGATTGGGGAGCGTGGAGGGGCAAGGGAGGGGGGGGGATGGGGGGTTGAAAATGGCTTCTTATCTCTCCAGGTGCATCATCACTGGCTGCCTCAAAGACAACAGGAAAGAAGAAAGGGAGGAGAAAAGAAAGAGATGGAGCAGATGAGAGGGGCCTCCAGGCCGTCTGCGGCTTCCCTGTCCCGGGCCGCCCGCCAGCCCCAGGCGGGGAGAGCCTGCAGTGCACCGTGGGATTGCAGTGACATCATCGGCGCTCATCTGACAGGTGTTTCTTTTTTTTTTTCTTTGTCTCATTGTCTCTCTCGCTCTGTCTCTCTCTCTCGCTCTTTGCCCCCGGGCAAATGTGTGAGTAAATATCACAGTGATGTCATTCCCTTGCATCTCGGCATTCTGTGATAGGTGACTGTGGGCCTGCGAGACACAGCCTGCACAGAACCAGGCCCGTGTTGAACTATGCACTCAGAATCATCGATTAAAAACAATGCAGATGACCTGTTTGCAGCCTTTGTATAGTGGCTTGTTCTGTGTTAGTCTTTTCACACAAGATCACTCCAGCAAGCTTCTTTTTTTTTTAATCCCCATGGCACATTTATTTAAAGGGAGAGTGCTCCGTATTTTGACAACTGAAATGGCACCTGACCTTTGACCCCTGTTTTCTCTCGCTTGTCGTTAAACACGGCGCAGCAGTTGGCGCCACTTGTTACTCTCCCTGCTATGGCCAGGCCTGGGGGGGGGGGGCGCGGTGAGGTGGGGGGGGGGGGGTCATAATCCTTTGCACTGGCATTACAGTCACCCAGGAGGAGAGCCACTTCTCCTCGAGAGCGCGTGCATCGCCAGGTCTGGGTCCCGGCTTTTTGGGGACGTCCGGAAAGGCCGGGTCCTTTGTGACCGTGAATGGTCCCGTCTCAATGCGAATTCCTCCACGCTCTCGACGGGGAGAAAGGCGGCATTGACTGCGCCGCCGGCTTTGTTCTTCGGTGCGAGGCGTTCGCCGGCCGCGGCCCCGCTAGGCCCATTGAGCGGCCGCGTCGTTTGAAAGCTCCGGACGACAAGAATGTGTCATTTTAATTGGGAATGCAACACCGGTCTGAGCGTCGACAAAGAGAACACAGCCCCTTAATGGGGATGACTAAGAGGGACTGGACACGCTGGTGCAGAACATCGGCCCGGGGGAGGGTGGCCAGGCTGCCGTGCGGGAAGGCCCTGCCCTTGAATTAATGAGCGAGGAAGGAATTGCTCGGAGGCGTTTCGTTTATTTTCTGAGGTTTAAAAGCTTCCACGACAGGGTGATAGACATAGATAATTCACAGAGGCGCTATGCATTGTCTATAAATACCTCCGTGCAGCAAAGCGGAAGATCATGGAGATCTGAAATGAAAAAAATGAAAAAAGATAAAAGAGCACCTTGGTTTCCTGCCATAACCTTGAGTGGTCTACTGTAGCTCTGTCTCTCACTTTCTCTCTCTCTCTCTGTCTCTCTCTCGCTCTGTCTCCCTCTGTCTTTCTCTCTCAACCCCGCCCCCTTTCCCCAAATAACATAAGTTAGAGAGAAAAAGACCGAGAAGATGAAACGATGCATCACGGAGAAAGAGTGAGCAGTTGTACAATGATAGGCCTCTCAGCGTTGAGTGGGGTGTTAGTGGTAAATGGGGGAGGGGGTGGGAGGGGCCTGCAGGGGCAGCTGTGATTTATGGCCTGTTCCAGACTCCACTTCAGACTTTATGGCGATCCTCTTCTGATGCCACGCCCGGAGGAACAAGTGCGTTTATGTTTCATAGTCCCTCTCCCCTGGCACTTCCTTCCACGGCTAATCCTGCTGTGTGTGTTCAAACCCTCAAAGATATTTAATGTCTTAGTGTTCACTCTGTCTCTGTCTTAAGAGCTCTGTTGATACATCGCACCCTATAGGAGTGACACTACATTCTTTTTTTTATACCTTTAATTAGAATATGTACGTTTGAAAGTACACCTATATTTAAATTAATGTTTTCATGTGTAAAATGTTGAGTGTGACACTTGTGGAGCTGAAGGCAGATAAAGCAGATTCTATGAGGGATGATGTCTGCATCTATAGGCATCACAGCCTGGCCATCCTTCCAGAGAAAGCGAGTATGTGTGTGTGTGGGGTGTGTGTGTGGGGGGGGAACAGATACTGGTCTCTAGTGGTGAAATGCTGTTACTGCAGGAGTTACTGATTCCCATTGATCACAGCCAAAGAGCCTTTTTAAGTAGGATTTTTCCAAATACCTTCAAGGCTCAGCGGGGTGCTTTAGGGCACCCTCAGATAGGCCCACAAACCTTGTGTGGGATTCCTCTGGGCCACATCAACAGACCTTTTCTCAGTCTTCAGTCCTTAAATTAATCCGCACTGTCTGCAGTTACTCATCCTTTAATAAGTGTAGACTGAGAGCAAGTCTGCTGAGCCAGCCCTGGGGCGTTCCACATAGAGATTATGGAGAGGGGTCCCAGTCTGTGCCTGGGTAGGTGAGAGAGGCAAACAGCTGGGAGGTGGCTGTGGAAATGGCGAAAGATCTGATAAAACGCCACAGCCCTTAGGCCTCTTTTCCTGGAGGGCAATCTGGTATGTAGCTCATACTTAGCTTTTGCTTCAGCCAATTCTTTATAGGTTCATTTTCCAAACAGCTGCATATGTCAGTGTTAGTTTACCCCTAAACTGGACCACATTGCTTTCTATTTAGCAGAGTACCTAAGCTCTACGTTTGTCTGTACATGAACACTTAAATTTCTGAAAATCTTCCACGCCACCTTGTGGCCAGGAGTATGAACAATGTGATAAATGGTTTTAATTACATGACATTGACATACATTTTGGTTTTCAGCAGAGGTTCTGTCTAGAGCAGGCGCAGACAAGGAGGTGGATTAATATCAATTATTTAATTAGCCCGATGATTTAGTGATTGATAGCCATATTTCATGATAGGTTCCTGTTCATGAATGCTATTTGAAAACTGTCCCTGTGCCTGAAGACCAAAAAAAAAAAACAGCTTAAATGCAATCAGCTAATTGGCTCATTTGGCCAGTGATAAAAAAAAAATATGATCCTGTTTTCGTTTTGAATTATTGTATAGAAACAGAAATAATTTAAGGGACATTGAGGCATGAAACAGAACATTCTCACAGGAGCTCCAAAGGAAACGTGTCTTCTGTTCAATACGTTGTAATTCCAGCCTACTTTAAGCTGCTAATGGTCTCAGAATCTGTGACTGATTAACGACAGTTGCACACCTGCTGATCGTTGGAATCACAATGAGTTAAAAGCAGGTGTGCGAGTAGCAGAATTGAGGACTTTTTGGCAGAAGTAGGAGTGGTTTGTGCAGAACTGCAGGTTCCTGGGTTTTTTTTTGTGGTTTTTAAAATCAATACTTTATAGTAAAAAATGTTTTAATTATGATCAGCCAAGCAAAGGGCCAAGCAATGGCCAGCTACTCAATTCACTATGACAGATTTTATATCCATGCAGCCTTTCATAATAAATCTGTTGTAAGGTTTATAGGTCTGAAACTTAGAATGCATATTCTCTCTTGGTCATATCATGCTTTTTATTTTATTTGTAATTTAAATGATGGTGGTCTCATTGGATTTATGCCATTTTGATACATTTTTTTTCCATGAGATATGTTAGTCTTTTTTTTTTATCGCACTATTTGCTTTTCCGTGTTTTGCAGTTGTCGCATAAGTGTGTCAAATGGCCAGTTTATTGAGGTAGGAGACCTAAATTAGTGTGGCCATTTTATGGGGCCGTTCAAATGGAAAAGGCTTGGTATGCCCTGAGTTGCATCACATTTTTAAACGCTATTTGTGTTTCCCCCCCCTGCCTGCCTCGAGCTGTGTACCCCAGGGGTACACCACAGACGCTGGTTGTTGCTGTAAAGAACAGCGTTTCTCCACCTGTTTCTCGTTGATGCTGTTTGAGGGGATCCATTTTACCAACAGCCTATTGCAGGAGCTGACAAGCCACAACAACCAGAAGATCGCCCTTCAATTAGTCACCACTAAGTAGCCGCAGCAGATTCTGATCTTAATCCCAAAGACTCACAAACGGGGGATAAATCACATAAATCACACCCCACCAGTGTGTGAATGCTCTGTTGCCCTTTACGGGTATGGTAGAGTTGCAGACCCAAGTACATTATCTCTCTTTGTGAGTACATTCTGTCCTCATGGACTGACCCAGGATCAGTTTATCTAATCTGTAATCATTCCCTTTGGCCAAAAACAGTAATTATGGGATAGAATAAATGTATACATTCAGCCCTTCGTGGAGCACATTTAAGCCCCTGTATACAAGAGCACTTTGCAAATGCACTGCCTTGCATCATCCCTCCTGTTAAATTGCCTAACAGATTAAAGTTATTAGCCTTTTGAGAGAAGGGGTGGTCCTGTCTCATTGTTGACCTGAAATAATCCCGCTAAGTGTAAGCAGTGGGTCTGGGATATAACATATGTCAACAAGCTATGATGGAATTCATTAAGGAAAGGTGAATGTGAGAGAGTGCACTCAACAGATGCGAACAAAAGGTGCTGAGCATTAAAGTGTTTGTCTAGTATCTCTGTATCCACAGAAAAACCTGAAATTATTTGTGTTACCTTCAATTTAAAAAAGATGTTTGATATCCAAGCTCTCCATCTTTTAGATATGAAACATCATTTTAAATGTAATGCAACTAGAAAAAACTTTGTAACAATTTATCCTTTTACCACCAGGTGTCTCTGTAGCATCTGTAATGCACATCACAGGTCAGGTGAAACTAAAACAAGACTCCAAATCATCAGATGAACGATCTGGTTTTGACACATGAAATACATTTCACAACTAAAATTCTGAAAGTGAGACAACATAGCAAATTAAGATGTTTGGGTTGAGTTCTCCTGTAATCGTCAAGGCTGCTTGAATTGCCTTCCTGTCACCCAGCTGAAAATCAGACATGGTTCTGGTCACTTACCACACACAAGTGTCCATTTGCAATTATCTGCCTCGGATTTAGACCTGCCTCACATTGGTTTAATCACAGTCATTTCACAGACTCGTCCGTACAGAGCGCCGAAAGTACCAGGTCTGGCTAGGCTAAGTCGGTTAGGTGTCCTTCTGCTCGGTACATCTGATACGGACCAGAAAGCAAGGATCTGATCAGCAGTTGTGAGCTGTGGATAGCAGTACCTGCTATGTAGCAATAGGGATTGAGGACAGAATGTCCTGCATTTCAGTTCCTTGTGAATCTGCCCTTTGTCAGTGGAATGGTGAACCCAAGGCTGTATTATGCATTAGCTCATGAGCACATTGAACTCCAAATGATGTCATTTTTGTACCACAAAGCAGCAGCAGAATGAAAATAAAATGAAAGCTTTTGTTCTAGCTAGTCAAGCAATAAGCAGTGATAGATCCCCTTAATTGGCAAAAAAATGAAATACATTAACTTTGATAAAATGCTATGCTTCTTGGTCTCATGCACTGAGTCTCTTTCAGCTTTGTAGCAGTAATGTATAAGTACTACGTTACATGGTTTCATAACATGGAGTAAACCACTTTCTGGCATGTTCAAACAGCATGTTAGATTACCATCACATAGGTCAGCTCTATCTATATGCACATGCCTTGCATGCCCTGTGACGTCTGCCCAGTCAAGCATCATTTTATGTGGATGTGGTCTATACAGGTATGGACTGGAATTCACTGGAATCTCCATTTAGCCCTGGGTGACCCTTGTTGGAGTTGGGTGACCAACATAATTTTTACTACAGCACTCTGACTGCTATCATAAGCAGAGGCTTTTTGTAGTGATACTGAATCAGGGCCCACCTTGACACATGGATGGATCTAGAAACAATGCCTGAAGGGGAAAAAAAAAATATGAGAAATGCTCAACCTCCCACATGTACGCACACACACACACCCCACACCTATGGTCTTCTGGACCCGCTGGTGCTCAGGAAACCTTTTCCTGTTATACCCTCTTAGCTCTGTCTTTGCCTTGATACGTTCCACGCATACGAACAGCAAATATGCAGGAAAACCGAATCTCATGAAAATTACAGTTAGATTGTGTTCAGACACCATAGTCCCTCACCCTTGCCTTCTGAGGCAAGAATACAGACCGAGACCCCCTCAGAAAAGGCCAGGTCTCCACACAAAAAGGGGAGATGACCTAAATTGAGAGGGGTGGGGGGGGGTGGATTGGCGTCCAGTGACCACGGTAAGCCAGAGTAACAAAGACAGCAACATGTGTCGGAGCATGCGAGGGCTGTCTATTTAGGGCGCTGAAATGGGTACGCCTCCCCCGGACGCTAACGACCACCGGAGCGGGGGGCCGCTGCATGTGACTCCGAACACCTCTCTATTTATAACGGGAGAATGGGGCGGCCGCTCTCCCTCTCTCTCTCTCTCTCCCACGCACAAGGACGGGCTCTAGGGAGGACATTTTTTCCCGTGTCGGCGCAGACGTTCTGCTGGACTGGCACCGCTGCAGGTCGGGGAGCAGAAGCCGCACAGGCGAGCTGTGACAGGTAAGGCTTACCAAACGCGCACCGTAAAAGGCCTGTGCCAAAAAGCCACATGCTTCGATTGGTCTTCGATTATAGACCATTTCTTTTCATAATTACGGGCTGATTGTTCTGTTGGGTGACTTCAGTTCAGTACTGAGCTTCAGTCTTACATTTACATTTGCATTTGCTCACAAATGTCATTTCACTTAGAAGGGCTTTATGATCAGTGGTGTTAAAAAGTACCATAATCAATATATGTATGTATCATGTTTTGTGAGAAAGTGTACAAAAGGAAACTGGATTTCATGTATTAGACTTCACAAGATGGATTTTGCATTTTATTTCTTTGACTGAAAATTTGTTTTTGCTTCGATAAGGGCAATGACTCCTCAGTAAGTAGAACCAAAAGATACAAAAATAGAATAATCTACTTTAAAACACAGACTATGTGTACATGTTAATGAGAAATTCACGGATTTGACAGTATCTGTGTATTGTTCACGTAAATGTGTATATTTGAGTGATGCTGTTTATGTCAGTAGTGGACTTTTTAAGGTCACACGAGTGGACTTTCTAAGGTCAC
Organism: Anguilla anguilla; assembly: GCF_013347855.1. Classification (NCBI taxonomy): domain Eukaryota; kingdom Metazoa; phylum Chordata; class Actinopteri; order Anguilliformes; family Anguillidae; genus Anguilla; species Anguilla anguilla. Next base: position 31,835,638 of record NC_049213.1, on the reverse strand, counting down.
ACAAGCTCTTGCATGACAGCTTTAGGGAGCAGGGTATGACCACCATTCATGCAATGGTGTGCAGTGATGCAGTGAAGTGCACGTATCACTGTGCTCACTGGTGGTGGAGGGGTGGGGGTCACTGAATGGCGCTGTTGCCCATCATGTAAGCTTTCCAGGAAGTCATTTTCATGTGTATTCTGGGCTCAATTACAGTTGTACGATGCTCTGATGCACTTTTTTCCACTGCTCTCTCTCTCTCTCTCTCTCTCTCTCTCATTTTTTGAGCATGTACCTTAAATATGAGACAGTTGTGATAGAAAGTATTTTTGCATGTGCTAAAATGTTTATACCAGTAACCGTTTCACCCAAGAGTGGAACTTAAAATATGAAATCTTTTGGAGAAAATGTAGGATTTTATCTTGACATTAAACTTTAGCTCACTGAATCTTTAAAATTAAGGTCTATGGTCATGGCATAAATTACATTGGCAATTGGGTAATTGTTAAATTAAATTAAATTAAATAATGTTTATCAGAGCATGTTATCTGAGAAAGAAAAAGTGTGGAAGTTGATGATGTTCAAATATGACAATGTACGCTTTACAGGTGTTGGTGCATCTGGCGGCATCCCTTTCACAATGGACGATTTGGACCACAGTGTGTACATGGCAGAGCAAGACTGGGACTCCTTTTTCCAGGAGAGCGAGGAGTGCAACCTTCAGCAGGGAGCGCTAGCGGGCCTGGACGACTCGGGACTGAGTGACTTTGACGAAGCAGAATTTTGCCTCTCAAGCCAGGAGGTGCAGGCCAGCCTGGAGTCGGGCCCCTTGGGGACTCACAGGTCTATTGACAGCCCCTCGGACTTGGAAGGACTGCCTGTTAAACCTCCTGAGAGCACCAAAGACCTTCATGGTCCTGAGGATGTTCTAGCTGCTGGAGAGAGTGAAGAGACTGTAAATGTGTTCTCTGAAAGAACTGTGATCTCTGGGGAGGACGAGGATCCTGCAAAACTCAGCTGTGGTGAGCAGGCAAGTGCAGATTTAAGCAAAGACTGCAGCCTGGATAAACCCCAGGAAGCTACAGAACCAGCTGGTGCGTGCTGTGCTGCATGTGGTGTAGACGTTTACCAAGAGACAGCCTGGGACTGTGTGGATGCAACTGGCAGCACGAGCAGAGAGCCTGCGATTCAAATGAATGCAACTGCAGCTATCAATCTGTTTACAGAATTAGTTCCTCAAGGGGAGATAGCAGTTCACGCCTCAAATTGCGGTGATGTTAGATCTGCATTATCAAACCTCCAAGCTAGTAATGAGTGTGGACATTACAGAGGCCTCTCTGCAGGGGAATTCTTCTCTGTGCTGAAAGGATCACCAGAGGAAATGAACATGGAAATAGAAGAGTCAGAGGCAGGCCAGTCATCTTTGGCAACTCCTTCTATCTCATTCTCTGACCCTCAGAAGGATTCACCAATGAACACAGAAGCACAGTCTGATGCTAATATCTCAGCGAGAGCTGGCCACCTCAGTGACCGTGAGAAGCCTCATAGGAAGGAAAAGGAACGCTGGTTTGTGACCGTTAACGTGGGCCAGACCCACTCCAGAGAAAGTCCCGGGCCACCGGCAAAAAAAAAAAAAAGAAAAAAAAGTTGCAGTGAAGATGGGCCTGAACTGGGCATTGGGTCCGAGGGGCAGGACCCAGACATTGAGTGTAATTCAGGAGCAGAGAGACTTGGAGTTTCTGAGCCACAGAGTCAGGAAATAGACAATACCCCTGATGACTCCATATCTGATGCAGAGGGGTCTAGCTCAAATGAATCTGTCACGTCAACCAGAACCCAACACCACATATTAAAAAATCACAATGCACTGGTTCTTTCAAAGGAACCATTGCCTGTATTTCAGACTGTCTGTGAGTTTGAGGGACACAAAGTAAACTGTCAAAACTCCCAGCATGTAAATAATCACCAAGAACAACAAAAAGTGTCAGTTGGAAGCAGTTTGCAAATGAATGCTGCCCTTGAGCGCAAATTAGCATTAGAACAGAATGATAGTACACCCAAGAGTTCTCAGCCAGTCTGCCCTATGATGTCTGGCTGGACAGAGCCATCAAAACCTATTACTGTTGTAACCCCTAACCCTCTGAATCACCAGAACCTTCTGGTGAAGCTGCTTTTTTCCACTCAAAGTGACACCGGTTGGGAAATGTTAGTCTTCTGCAAGAATTCTGACCAAGAGGATCTTCCATTCTCCCGAGAAGAGACAGCTTCACAGGATGATGCAGAAGCTGAAAACCAGTGTAAAAACTGTCCCACACACTCACAGACCGATAGCACACCCAAAAGGTGCTCAGAAGAAGGCCTAATCTCCTCAGAGACACCCATCTCCACAGAATCGCCAGAAATTTCAAACAGTTGTGTCTTTGACACCATTCCTGGTTCCTACTCATTGCACAGATGTTTGAGTGCAGATCAGCAAGTTGACTTGGAATCTAAAAAGTTTCTTTCAGTGGTGCCGCAAATTACAGATGTGTCAGAACCTAGCGCACCATTCGTTTCTGAAATCAACAATGGTTCTGGTGAATTCGACCAGTCAAAAGATTTCGTAACCCCAGATAAAGTCCACAACAGTCCAAGAATTCAAAAGGACCACACTTGTCCAGATCAAGAAGAAGTGAAAAAATCAAACAACAAACTAATGTGCTCAGAAGAGACAAGCGTCCCGTGTTTATATACCGATGAAAGAGGTCATACATCAGCAAAATATGTAATTCATGAAAGAGACTCCACTCTCTCTGCTACTGCTAATGCTCAGCCCCTAACAGTAACCAAAGTGAATTCATGCTTCCTAACTGCAGATCAGCAAAGCATAGAAAAAAAGCCCCGTTTAGAAGCTGCCATATTGCACCCCGTAGACACAACAGTTTCAGATGAACGCGCAGTCGACCTAAGCCCAATTGAAAGCTCAGTCATGATGCTTAGGAACTCCATCTCCCACAATCCCGAGAGGAATGAGAATAATCTCACAGGAGACGATCTGTGCCTAAGGAGCGCGAACGTATTACAGGCCAACAGTGCAGAAAATTTGTCCAATCAAACGTTCCCAGAATTCCTGCGGCCTCCATTAGATCTAGTCAAAGGTGAAGCGCAGGAGTTGGACAGTGAAGAAACATTGGCGGAGGACTCGCCTACTGCAAGCCTCAGTGCTGTTGAGTCTCCTGACTGCAACATTCAGAGTATCATGGAAGATGAGTCCGTTCTCCCAAAAGAGCCAGGCACCTGCACAGAAGACCTGGTAAGCAGGGAGCTGGATCCAGTCCTGGACTCCACACGCCCAGTTTATGCCATATCCTCCTTTTGGGATGAGATGGAGAAGCTAACGATAAATGATATCTTGCACCTGAGGTTAGTGAGTAACGCCCGGCGCCCCAGTGACCTCCCCCGCGTGCAAGACGCGGCTGTGGCCGATGCTTCAGATGCTGCGGACTCGGGCTACTTTGCGCACCCCGATGACTCTAAGCCTGACCGCTGGGCTGGGGACACCTCCCTTCTATCAGATTTCGAAGACGAGTTCCAGCAAACCCTGAGTGCCAGCGCAAACCCCAGCCCTGAACCCCAAGATGGAAAATCACCGGTGCTGTGGTCAACAGAGCCTTGTGGGGAGTGGTGGGAAAGTGATGCCGCCTCCACGGGGTCTGGTAACGAAGCAGGGGGATGCATGGAGCGTCCCTCAGAGGACACCGTTTCCCAGCATCTGTTCTCGGACGGGACCCAGAGCTTCAAGACTCTGTGTAAGGCTGCGACTGCGCAGAATCTGCAGACTCTGGAGGAAGAGGAACAGTCTTCTATGTCCTTGCCAGTGACTGGAGGGGCGGATGAGAGCAGCATGCTTTCCAGCCTTCAGCAGAGACCTGTGGAAACTTGCAGCTTGGCTCTACTGGAGTATGGGAATGATGTGATGAGCTCACCTCTGCCTCTTCTTTCTGGAAAGGCCTCACCAGAGACCTATGTGATGACTTTCCCTGAAATATCGAAGCATTTCATTGGTGAAGATGAAACTGAGACCAGACTGTCAGCCAGAGCTAGCCCTACCTCTGCCCCGCCATCTGAAACCAGTCTGTCAGGCAGAGATAGCCCTACTGCCTACTCCCTATGTGAAACCAGTCTGTCAGGCAGAGATAGCCCTACTGCCTACTCCCTATGTGAAACCAGTCTGTCAGGCAGAGATAGCCCTACTGCCTACTCCCTATGTGAAACCAGTCTGTCAGATCGATCTAGCCCTATTGTTGTCTCCCTATCTGAAACCACTCTGTCAGTTAGAGCTAGCCCTACTGCCTACTCCCTACTTGAAACCAGTATGTCAGACAATGCTAGCCCTATTGTTATCTCCCTACCTGAAACCAGTCTGTCAGGCAGAGCTAGCCCCACTGTCTACTCCCCATCTGACATCAGACTGTCAGGCAGAGCTAGCCCTACTGCCTACTCCCTATGTGAAACCAGTCTGTCAGATCGATCTAGCCCTATTGTTGTCTCCCTACCTGAAACCAGTCTGTCAGGCAGAGCTAGCCCTGCTGCCTACTCCCTATATGAAACCAGTTTGTCAGGCAGAGCTAGCCCAACTGCCTATTCCCAATGTGAAACCAGTCTGTCAGACAGAACTAGCTCTATTGTCTACTCCCTATGTGAAACCAGTTTGTCAGGCAGAGCTAGCCCTATTGTTGTCTCCCTACCTGAAACCAGTCTGTCAGGCAGAGCTAGCCCTACTGTTTACTCCCTACCTGAATCCAGTCTGTCAGGCAGAGCTAGCCCTATTGTTGTCTCCCTACCTGAATCCAGTCTGTCAGGCAGAGCTAGCCCTTTTGTTGTCTCCCTACCTGAATCCAGTCTGTCAGGCAGAGCTAGCCCTATTGTCTGCTCCCTATCTGAGATCAGACTGTCAGACAGAGATAGCCCTATTGTTTCACTCTGTGACAGGGCACCAAGTGCTCTCTCCTTACCTGAGACCTATGATTATTTCTTCTCGGACTTTGAGGCAGGGAATATTTTCTTTCCTTCGATCCGGAGTCTCAGCGCAGACACAGGCGTTCCCATTTTTTCCTGCTCTCGCTCGGTAAAGCGGGAGTTCCGGTTCGCCAAGGAGTACGATTATGTCTTTCCTGAAGAGTCACCAGTTGAATCCGAAGATGAGGATAGGCACTCACCAATCCACGTGGTCACATGCTTTGACGACCAGCCCCATGAACCCCTGGATGCCTTGGTGGGACCAGACGCGTATGAACACTTTTTCATAGACAAGGACTGGCGGGGGAGTCTCTTCGGGAGGAACCTGCTGTCCCTCCGAAGACTGAGGTTCACCGGAGGGTTGTACAGCTCTCGTGATAGGTCCACCTCCTGGGCATTTGCAGCCACAGGCTGGAGGGAAAGATCATCACTCTTCAGCACCACAGACCCAGGCAATCCCATGGATGGTCGAGGCCGCAGCCATTCTCATCCTAACCTCTACCTGGAGAACCAGCTCTGTAACGAATTCAGGGAGCAGAGAGACACGGGCATGCAAGCGGTGGTCTCTTTCCCAAGTAAGGCTCCTTTTCTTTCGATGTTCTGTTATGATTTCTTTGAAGTTGCAAGCATTTGTGAATGCTCAGAAAAAAAGAGGGCTCAGACAGAAAATATTTACTGAACCACAAGATACTAACATGTATCAGAGATAAACTCCTTCATCAGAGCATATTTTTTAATACGTCTGGAACAAGGAAGCCAAAGGGCAATAGTATTCCTGAGCTCCACGATGGGTAGAGCGCCATAATGCTGTCAATCACTTTTTTAAAACTCACAGCAAAAGTTTGATTGGTTCAAATTTAATCGCTGATAATATATGGCTGCTCATTAAGCCTTCCTCTCCCGTTGATGCTCTAATTACAAGTTGGAAAATAAATCACTCTCGTATATCGATCGTGCTGACTTTTGTCAGAGCCCAAATGCTCTCGGTGCGGTAGTGCTCTGCTGGAAAAACCATAAGCGATGTTCCCCACCTAACAAAATGCACTGCCAGGTGCTATTTAGATCTTTGGCGCAGAGGGAGCGGTAAAAATAGTCGGGCTCCAGTGGAACAAGCAAAACAGACACTTAAATCTCTGTCACCTTCGATGGGGCGGCCTGGATCAAGAGCTGCGCTTGCATGTGTGTGTCACCAGGACACTTTCCCAAAGGCTTTGCGTCTTATTTTTCCAAAGCTTACTCAATCAACAAATTCATGAATAATCGGATAAATGCATACAAATGGTTGCGATTTTGCGTTCTACTTTTGTGAACTTCAGCTTGAATCAGTGCCGTGCGAGAGCGTCCGGTGCATGTAGGTGTCTGTGGTATGATGGGGGAGGGCACATAGCTGTTTTCCTTACATTACTGTGAGTTGATGGCACTGATCCTGTACTCTGCTGCTTCCTTGAGCATTTAAATTTATTGCATTTTAATGTCACAACTATCAGCTCCTGTGTTTCCATTGACTGCATGAAGTGAGAGCAAATGCTATTCTGTAAAACTAAAGCTTTTTGAAATCCATTTCCTTGCTCAATAAACTGATGGCACAAAGTATCAATGGTTTATGCTAGTAAAATGCAATACAGTGGTTTAAAGCTATGGTTGCATCACATGCAGTTAGCCTAGTGCTGTTATGAATCACATTCATTCATATTCATATTATCATATATTCACACAGAACAAGCTAAATAAATTCAGGATTCTGAACACACAGACCCACAGAGAAGCCACTGATAGTTTACGGTTACTGAGGGCGATCTCAAGGATTACATCATGTTTTCATTCAGGTTATATTTTATGTTTGTACACCAGTTACACAGTCATTAATTTTCATTATTTTTTCTCCTGTAGGAAAGGGCTTCCTCTTCACGCTCAGACAGTCTGATATATGCTTGGTTTGCATTGCCTTTGCCTCCTGGGTCCTGAAGTCTGCCAACCCACAGTCAGCAGACACTTGGAAAACAGGTATGGACATTGGGCCTCATTCACGAAAAGGTGTACGATCACATTTGATTGTAAGGATCTTTCCAAGAACATTTCAACATTTGTCATTTTTTTTCTTATCTTTATTTGTTCATGGCTGTTTCCCTATGCTAATCACATGAACAGGACTGTGCATTAAATTTACAGTCAGCATTCATCATCTCATACACCTGGGATATGCACAAGAACAAAGGTCTGCACATGTCTCATGAATCCCATATTGGTTTTTTGTAGGAACGTATTTAATAACATAAGTAAGAATAATTTAAGGAAAGTTTTGTGAATGAGGCCCATTAAATGGTGACCTCAATGCTACAAAAAAAGAGAAATGCCACGAAAAGCAGGTGCCTGTAGTATTGACAATATCATTTAATTACAACTGTTTACAGAACATGAAAGTCATGCCTTGTTTGGGAGCAGTTTCTTGTCTTTTGTGTATGTGTATGAAAAGGTGCAATATCCCTGTCTTGCATTTAAAAACATCATGTCAGGTCATTTTCAAAACATTTAGGGTTTTTTTCCCCACAATAAGCACCTTTTTCATGTATCTGTCATCTTCATCTTCACTCACTAACACTCTAAATTCTCCCTTGGAATATTATTCAGCTCTCCTGGCGAACGTGAGTGCAATCTCAGCTATTCAGTACCTGCGGAGGTACATGCGAGAGGACGCATCAGAGAACAAGAGATGATGTCTCCAGGCTGTCCGGTTCAGTCCCGTCTTCCGCAAAGACTTTCCGGGGCATTCTACTTGGGACCAGAGCTCGTGAGTGGTTTGGTGCCGATTCACTGTGATGTACTTCTCCTCCCGCAGTGGTGCAAGGTTAAGACAATCTTACAAACTTATGTTTATTTTGAAACTGTTGTGCGTGTAGTGCCATCATTATTTACTCTTCATATTGCTGCTTGATAATATTTTCTTATAAAGTAATTATTTTTATATATAAATTAGACTACATTTTGTTGCATTGTCCTTTCATCAATGCAGACATTTGCCGAAGGAAAAGATTTCTTCTCTGTCGAAAGCTTCTAATTAAAAAACAGTTGTGGAAAGTACTGGAACATGATAGGCTATGTCACGGGTCACATGTGAACACCTGTTGTGCTCTGTCCATATGCTCTCCTGCCCTATCCAAGTTCTCCCCATCTGAGCTAAACATTCGTTGGTAGGTTATTGGTAGCAATGAATATGAAAGATGCTGCTGATCATGTCGTTGATGCTTTTCTGTTTGTGTTATTGCTGTTCAGTAACCAATTCTGTAAACCAAGTTTTGTTGCCAAAATACTGCATGTATTTAGTTTGATATTTTCAGATGACATGAACTTAGTGACACGATTGTATGGTTTTGTTTAGTTTTTTATATGGAGAGTGTATGTGTTAAAACGAATGTGAATTTTCAGGTAGAAGTGATTTGTCAAAGAGTCTCTGCATCTTCAGGGTTCTGTGTTTTATTAGAGTTTTATGAGGCGCTAGGGTGTAGACATGGCAGATGTGCAAAACACTGAACATGAATTTAATGAAAACCTACATTTGATATCTGTTCCAATGAAATAAAAAGCTTTTTCCTTAAAAAAGATCCTCAACCCTTTTTTTATATTAAAAAAAGTACTGGGTTTTGTGAGCCACTGGTCTTCATAAGTAATCTCCATTCTGTAATTTCTGAGAATGCATATTATTTTATGGGAGAGTAAACAAATTCACAAATGTCATTATGTAGCTGTCAAATTTTAATTATGTTTTAATTACAAGGCCATGAATTGAACCATATGTGCAATAATTCACATTTACCAGCAGAGGGCAATATAAGATCACAATTAGAAGCAATGTCACATTACCCCTTTCCCCAACACACAACCAAACACACACACACACACACACACAAATAGACAGTGAAACTGGAAATATTAGAATAGTTTTTGTTAAATTAGGTCCATTTAAAAAAAAGATCACATCTGCAGTGTAATTCTGTTTATTTTCAGATTAAATACAGACACAAACAGAGGAGCAACAGATATGTTCAGCAGTCTCTCAAGAAGATTTCTCTTTAAATAACTTAAATTATACTTCTGAAAGCATTGAGTTCTACAGAAGAAAACATGAAAAAGCCTCTTAAATATAACAGCATAACCACAATCAAAAGATCACTAAAATACACAGGCAAGATAATTTCATGCTACGTTGTTTTTCTCAGTCTGTTTCTCAATAAATAAAAAAGTGAATCAATGTAACCACAGTTTTGATGACTAAAAACTAAACAGGAAAAAATAAGACATTTAAAAAGCTAAAAGCACTCTAAAATAAACTATTTACATATTGCACAATGTAATGTAACACTACACTTAATGTGATAGACCTGTTATCTTCAAGTTGTCTTTGAGTTCCAAATTCAGGTCCTGGAGAGTGTTGAGTGCAGTACTGAAGGAGGCATTTTAGTGTATTTGCCTGAAATATTGTGCCTAAATCTAGACAAGTACTTCTTTCGACCAGTTGCTTTTTGACTACTGGCACATTGTAACATTTTGCTATGAGGGGTACCCTTCAGTCTTGAAATCGAAGTTGACGTTTTTATTGCTGTTCGTGCGGCGGTAGAGGACACGAGGAAGTGCTCTGGAATGCAGTCACTGTGTGCTCGGGAAGGATGGGGTCAAAGTTACAACAAAAAAAAAGAATTTGGTTTGGCCACTTGACTCATCTGGGAGTGGACCACAATGCGGCACGCAGCCCATAGCAATGTGGAGACACTCCTTGTGCGACTTCCTGCAAGATATTTTACATCAGACGAATTATAATCCAGATTTATTCCTTTTGTAAAACAATTCCGCCCCCCCCCTTTTTTTTTCTTTCTTTTTTCCTTACTTGCATTGCCTCCTGAGTTTCCCAGCGCTTGCACACCAGGAATACTGCAGCACTGGTATTCTCACCTGTGTGCCAGTAGATAATATGGCCTGCACTCCTGGTGAGAGTCTTTACTGTCTGGCACTCAGAAGCCCAGAAGTCCAATGTTATAAAGTGGCAGTTATATATGAAATGTGAAACTGGCACAAAAGCCCCCTGCGCAGTTGTCTTCTTACGACCATCTCTGTCGTGACATCATATGAGTGACATCACTCCTGCCCTGGTTTGCCTGCGTTTGGTGTGCTAAAATCCCAGATCCTGCAAACATCCCAGAATTGCAGTTGAAGTCCCAGACGTTGTCATAGTCTTCCTCCAGAATGGCCGATTCCTTGTGTTCCAGGTCAGTAAATTTGTCTGTTGGGGCGACAGAGGGATTTTCAGGTGGTTAGTTAAAACTACCTGAAAAAAACGATTTGGTGGAAAAATGACTATTTCTATTTGGCTAAAAGTACATTTACTGTGTCCTTTGAGCACTCAAGTTGATATATGCCTGGTGGCACACGTCTCCAAAGATCTGGCGTGCAGGTAAATTAAAATGACGCAACTGTGATTCATAACGGAAACATAAGTCATATTTACATTACACTAACAGGAAAATTTAATGATTTGTGTACTTTAATGTGACAGTATAAGATAAGCCTACATTTACATACTGTAAATACTTGCCTACTGCATACACACATCTGTGAAAATGGTGATATGCTGCACATTTTTATATATGAATAAAAAACTCATTAATTGGTTTTAATACATAATACTTAATACTTTAATACTTAATTTCTAAGCATGTAAGACTTCTGTAACCCAAATTTAAGTTGTGTGGATAAGTGAAATGATAAGGAATAACAGACAAAAAAAAAATATGACTCCATGAAAGTGCCAGCTGTGTGTTGTATATCAACATATGTAATGGCCATAAGGTGTCCTTATATGCTCTTCTACATAATTCTGTGATTGTCTGTACTGTGTGTGTGTGTGTGTGTGTGGGTGTGCTGCAGTAAAAAATGCTGTTGAAGCCTTTTCTAAGCCTAGCTTCACACCCACATCTGTGTTTGCAATCTCCACTGTTACTGCCCTGATAGCATGCCCAGCCTTGGGCTGCCACACCCGGCCAAGCCCCCCCCCCCCCCCAATCTGCCCAGAAACAGAGCGTGTCATAACTCGGAGAGAAGGTCAGGGTATCATCGACAGAGCGGAGCGACGTGCCTATACAGCCTGGCCTGCAACTTTGGGATAGGATCGCAGGGGCGGACTCAGACAACAGGGACAGAGTGAGGCGGTCACAAAGGCCAGGTCAGGCTGGCGTATACAGTTTCACATTGCAGGCATGCAGATCGCTTCTGTGAGACCACTGCTTAGAAAAAGCATCGGACTGGATGTTGATATTCTTATATAAATCACTGTCATAATGGCCATACACTCCTGAGCTTTAACAGGTTAAATTACTTGGTGCTTATCTCTAGAGCATCAGCCTTCATTAGCCTGCTGTTGACCTGGAAATTTACAGCAGGCAGTGTAGTGCAGCTCGGTGCTCCAGAAACTGGGTTTGCAAACAGGAGGCGGCAGGTGTGACTCAGGTAGAGCACACGCACCACACCAGAATGCACTGTGCTGCTTCAGACAATTTCCAGCTGCACAAACAGACCATATTTATACACGTACGTATGCTACTGCACGCAGGGTATGTCACCCAGGATTAGGATGCGCTTCAACATTCTACATAAATTAAAAGGTAAAATGTTCTCCCTATTTTTGGAAGTGTCAGAATCACGATTTTTGCATATTTTGTGTTTTCCCAAGCCATCTAAATGAGTGCGCTCTGACCTATTTTACGCAAAAGAGAAGTTTTTCAACTTTTCTCATCACTGCTTTCCAGAAATGGTTTTACACAAGAAACGGAATGTAAAATTCAAATGAGCTGCCGGCTCAGCTCAGTCGCAACGAGATTTGCGGGTGCAGCGCGCGCGTCAGCAATAATGCAAACTCACACGGCGCATTCCAGTTCCCGAGCGGAAAGACAAAATGCTGAATGCGACCGCGAAACGGCGGAGAGACGACCGGCATGCCGGACATTCCTACCTTGCGAATAATCCGTGGACATCCGCTGGCATTGTGCGGGGAAGGTCGCCTGTGAGCAACAGAAAAAACAGAGGGTGATTTTATCTGTTTGATCGCGGTTAAATTTAGCACGTCCTCCCTGGAATTCCAACCGGATCAGCGGGGCGTCGCATGCTCGCGGTCGACTGGTCTCCCGGGTGGCCGGAGCTCGGTTACACGCAGGCATTTTTACGGTGCTCGCACAGATCCAGTCATTTGCCACGACTTGCAGTTTGCATTACATCTTTTCATTACGCACATGCGGGAGCCTTCTCAGGTACCTTTGGCTTGCTAGATGACTGTATAATAACACTGTTCCATTTAATAAGGATAGTTACTTGCATGATTTTTTGCATGAATTATATATACTATATTGATTACTATATACATAAATTATATTATAATCGTACCACATTTTACTATTGCACCAATAATGAATATTACACACAATGGTTATTCTTTGCACTCTTTACGCTTCTATTTTTTAATGCTCTGGAGCCAACTGCCAAATTAATAAGTGGCAGAAAGGAGGCCTGATAAGACGCACATTCACAGGAGCCCACTCTGGTGCATTCTGGGACTTGCAGTAGGCCCGGGGTGTGAGTCCTGTGCATACCTGTGCGGTGATGCTGTGTTTGGGCATGGCTGTGGGGGTGGACAGCAGCTTCAGTTTTGAGAAGTCTTCAGTCCTAGGATCGACACCCCTGTGAGCGTTTTGCACTTCCTGTTTTAGGGGCTGGGTGTTCCTGTACTTCTTGCCCAAGGGAGGGCTTTGCAGCCGGAAGGGTGGGGGCACAATCTGGGGGCCCTGATGGAGTGCCGACCTCTCCCAGAACTGTCTCGACACCTGCTGTGTGCAGAACACGGCATCAGAAATAAGACAGGGCACGAGCTCTGCTTCCTTTAAACCTGGATCATGACTTAAGTTCATACACAAATCAAAAATCATCACTTTAGTTTCACTACATGCATCTGCTTATACAAAATAAAGGACACGATGAAATTTATCTGTTCTTTAATATGTGGCATCTCCAATTCCACCCAAATTTGGAATGTCTACTTTGCAAACGATGTACAAGCGTGCTCATATACGTGCCCTGCTGCCAGCTTCTTTTTGTAACTGCAGCTGTGCATGCTTAGAACGGTGAAGGAGGACACCCAATCATACGTGTGCACAGAGAGCAAGCCACAGGCAAGTGGACAGCCAAAAGCAATAAACACTATCCCCGCTAACCAAGTCCCTCCCATATGTCGCTTTGGAGATGCAAAGCTGATCGTGCACCACCCCAGCAGGGCTGCTGGCTACAGTCAACACTGGCACGGGTCCAAGACCATGGCGCTCACTCATGTGCCGCAAACGGCACTTTTACCAGGTGAGAGGACATTATTCACTTTAAACATCATTAACAGAGGATCATTGTATCAGCTGTCACCCAAGGCCAAAGTTTACTGTAATTACTATTTGAGTGTGATCGTTGGCGTGGCAGAAAGTGTTTAAAAAGTGTCTGAAAATGAAATGCACCACGAACTGAAATGGGAAAGTGTTTTGGAGGTCCGATGGTCAGCCAGGCACATACAGTATTAAATGGCCATTAGGAGACGCATTCGGGTAAGCTTGCTTCCCTGGTGAGCCACCCGAGATGGTGTTTAATGCCTTAATGCCCCACGCTACCAATTAATCATGATGAGTGTGGGGAAATGTCAAGCATGCGGCCCCGTTGCCCTGTCCAATCTGCCGCCCTGGGTGAGCCCAGGCTCTGTGTAAAGCGAGGGGTGAGATCCAATACTCTCTGACCCACTTACCGGTGGCCTCGCATAGTTGTCCTCAAAGAGGTACCCCCCGGGGGTGCAGGGGTCATCGTAGAGGGGGGACAGCGGCTTCCGGGGGCCGCACATGACCGAGTGCCTCTGGGGGGCCGAGTGCTGGTAACTGGTTTGGGTAGTGCTCCAGCTGTTTGACTGAACACGGGGGAGAGGAGAGATTTTGGTTTTTAAACGGTACATTGACCTTTTGCGTCTATTGCATGGATACTCAAATCTGGCCCTCGAAATCCAAATCCCTTTCTGGTTTTCTTTTCTCCCAGTCATGGTTAAGGGTAGGGTTTAAGGTTAGATAAATGTGTATAGGGTGTAGGGCTGGAGAGATGTTGGTACCTTGACCAAGGGGGCCTTCTCCACCTGCCGAACAGGGGCGCCCTGATGCATGGAGGTGTAGGGCATGTTGTAGACGGGCGATGGCGGTACATTGTCCGGCCGGTCCAAGCTGTGCTGGGGGGAGGAGTAGCACAGCGAGGAGGGGGGGCGGAGCTCGGGGACGGGCCGCAGGCGGGAGGACACGCTGCTGCTCCGGCTGCTCGCGTGCGCAGACAGTTCCGTCTCGCCGGAGGTTGGCCGGCTGGAGATGTACTGCAGAGGGGACAGGTCAGCACAGCATTTTAATCACCCACACATTCCATAAAGGAGTGGCATCACGCAACACCATCGACAGGATGGAGGCAGTGGGCGGAGTTATTCACTTATTTACACAATACTGTAAAAGATTTAACCCTTTGAAGAGTAGGTTTTTTTGGAATGTTTTTTTTTCTTCTTTTTTTTCAAAATTCAGTCAAAGTCAGTGTTCTAGAATTCCGCTGTTCAGTTACCAGCAGTGATTGTTACATCAGCATTAGAATGTTCAGTTAAGAACACTGTAATCATATATTTGTGATTTTACACCTGAAAGAGGTTAGTATCGTCTTATGCGACACATCAGTTAGCACTTAATTCCACCTGACAAAGTGAACAGGTTTGCGTTGAGAAACAAATCCAAAAATGACAGCCAACCAACCCTCCCAAAAAATTCAATTAGATTACAGAAACAACACAATGTAATATTTATGCTAAGAGTATTTAATTGGTTATATTTTTTAAATGGCAGCAAAATTTGAGACGCTACAAAAAAACATGACGCTTCATTTACCAGCGTACCTGCCAGGAGCTTACGAAAGTGTCGGTTATTAGTTCCCTCTGCAACTCACGGTTGGGGGAGACGGAAAACCACCCAGCGGTTGCATTACAAGCGCTGAAGAACAAAGCGGCCTTGTGTTCCGTGAGGGTTTTCTGCCTGGCCCCTTATCAACTAATTTGATGGGCAGCCTCCCCAAGGGATCCTGGGGTCACATGACACCGCCATAAAATCCCATTCAGCGTGAGACACGACGGCTTTGTCTGGTTTCAATTTCACGGGTGTGCGCCTCGCTGCCTAACGCTTTCAGCTTAGTGTAGGGTCACAGTTGAGCAATTAATAGGTATATCTGTTAACATATTATGGGTTTGCGTATATCTTTTTTCAATGAAAAATAAGATATTACAATTTTTTTCTGTAATATATTTTGGATTTTTAATATGCTTGATTTTCCATATTTACATTATTTTTGTAATTCATGTTGGCTTTTTGGTCCACACAGCATGCGAACTCGCGAATGACTGGACTTACGCAGAGCGGCTCGGTGTAACCGGGAGACAGCAGGTCGTCCACATGGTTGAGGAACGGGAGCCCGTTGGACGCCCTCGTATTCAGGGAGTTGCTCAGCTCCTGGCCGCTCTGTCCACTCCATCTGTCAAGCGCCGGAGCCTACGATGGGGCGTGCAAAGAGACCTTAAGAGCAGCACAGAGCAGCGGAATCCAGCAGTGTGTGAGTGGGTGTACTGGAAGTATTCGCTACAGCAAGTGATACCCGCACCAGAGTAGCAGGACAAAGTGTCCGTGACTTTTGGCGCCTTGCCTCTGTACCTCAGCAAGCTAACGTGCTAATAGCATGTGGTGGCTAATTAGTGTGGTGGCTAATGTGGAGGAATGCGCAATAAGACAAAACATCCATCTCCTTCGGTCTGCCGTGCGGGTGTGAGAACGTGGACGAACAGGCTGTCGCTCCCTGATTGGGTGCAGTATTTTTTTTCTACATGTCTCACCTCTGTCTGTGTCGGTGTGTAGATTATGTCATAGACCGGAGGAGGGGGGATGTGCACTGCCGCTGGCGTGTCCTGGAAATGGCGAATCCACTCATGGAAGTCGTTCTCCTCCAGGCAGGTCACCATGATGGGGTGTATCATTTTCCCTGAAAACAGAACCACAGCTGAAAGAGTCAGCGGGACTTTCCAGATGACTATCTTAAAGTTACGTGTACAGGTAGACCAGGTAATAATCCCAGATACGAATTTTAGAGGGACGTCTGGCAAATGATGCACAAATACACAGTTCGGCTTTTAAAATAGTTCACCTTCAATCACGAACGTGTTGGGTTTCACATTGTGGCAAGGCAGGGTCACACTGACGGTGTCTAGAGGAAGCTTCCCCTGCAAATGCACATATTGTCATAAATACCAGTGGTGCTTCAAAGAAAACCCAGCTGATAATGGGTTATATTAATGATAAATGTAGGAGTGGCTGATATATTTCCATTTACATCCAGTATTCCCTTTTAATTTCACTTATGATAGTTTTAATGATATTATTATACCATATTTGTGTTTTGCTCAGATTAGGCACCTCACATGCGTATATGTAATGACTGGGACACTGGGCAATAGGAGGTGTATGCTCCCAGAGGTTAAATGAGGTCCTGGTCTTTTAGATCCCATGGCCACTCCCAACAGAGAGTAGAGTTTCCAAGTATATATCTCTGTCAATCTGACCACCCAGCTCTTCCTCGGCATTCATTTCTCTCTATCTCTACAGAAGTGCAGTTAGTTTTGGGGGCAGATTGTCTGCACGTATAACAGCATAGTGTGATACTTGCTCTCTCCCTACAATATGCTACATAACTTAATGAGTTTGATATGACTCATTATGATGAATTACCTTGTAGAAGAGCCCATCGCTCTCCTCAGAAAGGATGATGAGTGTGGATGGGTACATCACCAGTAGCCTGCTGTACTGTTCCTGAAAAGACATAAAGCAAAATGGACACCTTGCATTCAGTCAGCCATTTTAGCCAACAACTACTGTAGTTCCCAATCATGAATTATATGATTGATGTGATTTTGATGCTGCAGTTGGATGAGATGGCTTTGTGTTGAATATACATAAACAAAAATGTCTATTGGTCAATGCTGTCGCCCACGATATGGAAGTCTATTAGATGCAGCATAACTACTAGGTAAGGTTCTTAAATCAACACATGCTGTATATATGCAGTATGTAATTTCACAAAATAAAAAACATTGCATTGCAGAATTTCATTGCGTAGGCTATTCAGAACATTTTCAGCTGACATGTTCGTTGTGTGTCTTCACTAATGAGGGTGTGTCAGCTGGCAGCTGGTGAATCAAGTCAAAACCAAGTGAGAGTCTAAAGTCTATTTAGCTGCCAGCCAAGTCAAACAAAGTTTTTTTAAGGGTTGGTTGATTACTTCCTGTATTTAGATTTTTGAGATTTGTGTACAGTGGGGACATGGTTATATTGGCTTTCTATGTACAGTTCGATAACGAACCCACAGCCAGGGACCAGGTTTTCATTAACTATCCACACCACAAGGCTAAGACCAGCATGCAGCTTCGATTGGCTATTTCATGTCTGCACAGGATGTTCCACGCAAGATTCTGTAATTATGCAGCTGAGACAAAGAGCATCCTGCAACTGTCCCACAAGTACGGCAGGAATAGAAATTATGCCTGGAGCAAAAAGCACAGGGTTGCATAATGCTGGAAAGTCAGTCAGAACAGTATTATTATTTTCCCGTTTGTTACAGGAAAGCCGCCTTTCGTCAAAGGCACCCAGAGGGTTTACCTTTTGAATGACGGAGTGTACATTGTGACTTTATCCGGTCTAATGAAACAGGCTGTGGAAACAGACTTGATTGACAGGTCGGCGTTACCTTGCACGGCAGGTGCTGCAGCCTGACTTTGCTGACGTAGGTGACGGGCCCCAGGGAGTCCCTCTGAGACCCCTCCCATTCATAAATATGCTCGTTCATCACCGAATTCCTCAGCTCCTCTCCACCCTTGCTGCTGTCATCTGTGTGCTGTGTAAAAAAAACACACACACACACACACACAAGGTTAAGGTCAGAAAATTCCCAGAGCTCTCGCCAACACGTTAATCCTGTGTTCACAGAAATTGTGAGTGTTTTTTTTTCTTCATTCACTCATTAAAGTAATCAGCCATCGCCAGTTGCTGGGGTTACGCTCTGAGACTGGCATCAAGACTGGCATTTCCATGGTTTGTGGCTGAGCACCTGGCCATCCAGGGCTGTCACAGAATTGCAAGCTCCTTTCCGGTCTCTAATCCGGCACAGGGGAGTAAACGGATTTGGCCTGTCAGATTTTGCAACATATTGCAACACAGGTACGGGCGTGTGCAATAAGGACACGCCAGAGCACAAGTGAGCCATTACCGCTCTTTTGATGTAGTCGCCACGACTACTGCTTGTTCCCACCCCCGCACAGTACAGTCTGAGCACAGCACAGTCCACAGTCACTGCATATCAGTTAATGGACCCTGTGCTGTCATTTATGCAGTGCTTGTTTTCAGCCCTGTGATACGTAGAGTGAGTCCCACAGAGGACTGATTTATTTAGCAGACACTCATGCTCAACATAGCCATTCAATAAGGTTAAACAAATGCTGGTACAGACATTAAAAACGACTACGGCAATAGCATCATTTTTAGTCTCAAAGGAATGGAAGCGTCACACGTGAGTCTAGAATGGAGATTAAATATTAATACAAGCCCACAGTTAACAAGCTATAATGCTAAGGGCCGAAGGCTGACGAGTGTAGCACAGTGGGTAAGGAACTGAGCTTGTAACCGAAAGGTTGCAGGTTCGATTCCCGGGTAAGGACACTGCCGTTGTACCCTTGAGCAAGGTACTTAACCTGCATTGCTTCAGTATATATCCAGCTGTATAAATGGATACAATGTAAAATGTTATGTAAAAAGTTGTGTAAGTCGCTCTGGATAAGAGCGTCTGCTAAATGCCTGTAATGTAATGACGAACCTTGAGCCTAGCGTACACGTTCGTTTCGTCCGAGGCGATGACGCCGCCGTTGGCTTCGACGTGCTCCTTCAGGAGGCCGAACCAGGCGTCCAGCTCCTCCTGGTCTGCGCAGTACACGATGATGGGGTTCAAGCTGACGCCTGCGGAGGGGGGAGAGGAGCGGGTCAGAGTTGTGTAGGCGGCCCACTTCCACACGGATTCCAGAAGAGAAACAAACTAGTGAGCTTATATGAGAGGCGATAAAACCAGCAGCTTAGCGGAAAGAGACGCAAAATACATTCAACTCTTTGCCAACTTTGACAGTAGAAGTAAATACAGTTTAAACTAACTGTGCAGTTGGTTGTGTTGTGCCAATTGAATTTTAATCTCTGGGAAGTTGTGTTTGAAAGATAAATGCTGCAGTTGTGAATTTTGTGTGTGTGTGTATGTGTTTGTGTGTGTTGTCTCTTTCATTATCTTGTGCGCTACATATTAACTACATATTATATGGCAAGTCATTATTGTAAATTATAAGTTATTCTGACTGACCTACCTGGTTAAATACTGGGGGATAATAATGTTCACATTACATTTTCATCGCTAACACTGGTGCCCTCCACCTTCGTACATCGCTCTGGATAAGCGAGTGTGCAAAGTGATTGTAACACAATGTAATGGGATATAATGGCCACAGATACGGCAGTGCGAATATCAAGCTGTATTGCACTGGGTGTGCTGGAGGGCTGGAGAACTTCACAGCCTCTCTTGTAGGATGTGTGAACGTCTCGGAAACGTTTTACTAAAGTAATTAATCCTTTTCAGCACTTCTATCATTGCAAAGCGGATATTAAGCTTTCAGGCTTGCTGTTCTTGTGCTGCTCTTTTAAAAAAAATTTTTTTTTAAAAGCAATGTTCTTTTTTAAGGAATGTTCTCTCAGGAATTGGCTATAATGACCTTAATAAAATGCACACTATGCAGCTAACATTGTTCAACACCATACTGAAAAACAAAACACCCCAATCTGAAGAGCTGCCTTACAGACCAGGCGTAAGGCTGGACCTCCCCTTAGGCCACACCTGCATACCAAAGATAACAGGACAGATTACATCCCAGTCCTTCCCAGAAATCTGTCTTTGATTGGAAAGCATGCTACTCGAGGACCCAATGCTGGTGATACTTAGAGTGTCTTAGAGAAACTGAGATCTTGAAGCAGGCCATTGTAACCAATGGCATACTAGTGCAAGTTCAAGATTTTATTCATGCAGCTCAAGTCTATGGCATGTGTGTGCAATATCATTTGTCTGCTTCCCATACATTCCTGTCTTAATTGGATGGTTAGATCCTAGGTGCTGAAAGGTGTGGTGGAGCTTTCACGTGAACATGTGAACTTATATTAAGCAGCGACATGGCAGGCACATCATTTTGAAAAAAAAAAAGCCAATATAGCTGGAATGGTCTTATTCGCTTTTTGTTCCCTGTATGACCAAGAGCATTTGTCTGAGCATTTCATTTTCTGTTGTTTTCCAGTTCTTGTGTATTGTCATGCTACATCATGGATATACGTTTGATTGATTACTCAGGTCTGAGCTAGAATAACTTTTTGTTCTTGATAGGCATTTGTTGATACTAAATTAGAGCCTTCCACCTCCTGCTCAGAGTTGCATATTAAAACCAAATGCCAATTTTAAACTGAACACATTGCTGAGGAATGTTCAGTTAGTCTGCGGAACATGGTTTTTTTTTTTACCATGTTCAGGTCAAAACTGAATGTTTTTCTTTATTCTGTCGAGACAGATTTTTCCCTAAGGCATTTGTTAATAATTTATGTGAATCGAGAAAACACGTCTTGGTGGCAAGCTGTGCAAGTAGAAGGCCTTGTTAGAATGTGCCATACTTTAGCCAGAGCGTGCAATGGCATCTTCGCTCAACAGCTGAACAAGTTCTAGTGCACCTGCCAGTTAACAAGAAGCACTTTGTATAGCCAGAAGGCCTTAAATCAGTCCAGGCCCAAAGGGTGGGGTTTGGAGGCACCACAAGTGATGCTTTATGGCCCTTTAGAATCGGAGGAATGTCTATCCCTGCTGTAAACCGCTTCAATTTTTTTTTTTTTTTTGGCGTGAGATAAAGAGCCAAGGGAGACGTGCTTAAGGCAAGTATACGATGAGCACCTAGCGCACTCACTTAAAGATTGGTCAGAGATATTTGCCAGGGCGTGTCAAACGTTTCCCTGATTATCATCATTATCGGGGATTGGCTAGAGTTGGCTCACCACATTTTTGTACATACAGCAGCAAGCAGCACAAGTCCACATACAGATTGTGCTTCTTTTTTGTTGTTGTGTTGGTCAGATGCAAATGAAAGTGCTGATGTGGTCACAAGAGAAGGGAATAACCTGAAACCCCCCAAATATTAATAAGGTGCATAAGTGTGTCCCTGTGATTCTACTGTATATGTTTGGTGTTCTGTTTTTTTTTAATTCAGAAAAAAACTGAAAGTGTCAGCTGTGTGTTGACCTGCTTGTATCAGATGGCATGTAAAATTCACAGCTCGTATAAGTGCTAAATATAGTTTCATGTGGAAGCCATCTTAAACATGTGATGGGCACATATTTGTATTTCGAGTATGTGTTTGGTTTTTGTTTAGTAGTTACACTGTATGGTTTCCTGTCCACCCGTCAGTCCTGTGCCCAGTTGGAATCTTCCCCTGCAGAGCAAGTCAGGGCAGGGTGCCCTAAACTCTGTAACATGAACGTTTCGGGGTTGTGTTCTCCTTTGGGCCTGCCGGTGGGACTGGTGGGTCTTTTAAAGACGCAGGCCGCTTACCGTTAACTTGGAATGCAAAGTCGTTGGGCTCCCCGGTGCCGCCGCTGCTGGGGAGTTTGCAAATTGTCAGTTCCTTCAGTGGAAGCGTGCCCTGTGGGAAGGTTACACAGCCATTTGAATAAGGATGGGAACTGGGTAATATCATATTCATACATGACATCACCATACTGCATTATGTTTCACTTCTATTGATCCCCATGAACATGCTAAATATTTCCCATATACAGTCCAGTACAAAAGTTACTTAATGCCATTGGTGAGGAAAAAAAAATTCCTCTCTTTTTTTGCACAGTTCAATAAAACTAATTTACAGCATTTGCAAAACCACAATGCAAATACACTCCTCTAAGTTGCCTAGACCATAGAGCATGGAGAAGGAAGGTGCCACCCATTTGATAAACACATTTTAGACAAGGGAAAAAAAACGGTATTAAAACTAGTCACCTGGTAAATACAGCAAGTGACATAGTGATCTATGATACAGCGATATTGATGAAGTCACAGCCGGGAGAAATTCTTTTATGACAGGAATTGGGGCTCTTATCTAAGCTGCCACGGCCCGGGCTGAGCAGGGCACCACGCCAGACACACTCACCATGTATGTCTCATCAGAAGCCCATAGTGATCGCCCAATTGGCCAAGTGAATTAACTTTCTATGGTCTTTTTTTACAAAGAAATTAAAGGACAGAACACCTTTGGAACCTTACAAGGGACATCCGTGCGTCTAAACATATTAGGACGTACAGTATCAGCTTTTTGTTTTCCTCATCTATTCATCCCATAGCTGCGTCAGTGTATGATTACCAGAGTCACACTTCTCCTTGTCTCGGTCCTGTGGGAATTTCGGCTGATAAAAGTGAATATTTTAGCTATTTCTCATCTTAGAGGAAAAGGTCCACAGTTAGCGAAACAGATGTCAACCAGCAGGCATAATGCAGCAACCGTTCATTAAGTTTGCTCATTCCGATCACGGTCCTGACTGACAGAAATGCTTCTACGTGGGAGAGAGACCGGGCTCTGCCCAGGCCAGCAGTGAGATGCTTAGGCACAGGAAGACGTGCGGTCTTCAGTGAGCAAGCTCTCACCTGGTAGGTCAGCCCAGCTGGGTTGTTGGAGACGAAATGAAGGTGTGTCTGGAAGAGGTCCAAGAAGCAGTCGTGTATGTCCTGAGGGAACAGATGAGATAGAGAAAGAGATTGGCCAGTGGCATTTTTTTTTTTTAACAAAGAGAGACCGAGTATGAGAGAAGTTTGATTGCACAACTTCACGTCAATAATTACCCAGGGCTGGACCCAGTCATTTATCTCAATACTGCCCTTGAAACCTACAAATTCTAAGGCCACTGGATGGTATTCAGTGTGATAGCTTACAAAGACCATGACACACACTTGTTCCGTTGCCGCTTACTCAGCCTGTGCGTGGCTCGCTACAGCAGTGTGTACAGCTGAAATGGTTGTTTTGCGCTGTACAGATGAACTTACCCTCGTTTGGTTTCATAAAGACACAGCCAACCTTTTTTTATGAAACAGCACCAACATCGGCCAGTAATTTAGTTCCAAAACCACTTGATTGATTCTGTTTGACGCTTTCGTATTTTTCCTTCTTTCACACCGGCACTCTGTTAACTGCCAAAATATGACTGCCGCTCTTTTTCATTGAGAAAAATGGCATGACGCAGCTCACTGAGTGGTGTTCTCACACTGCCTTGGCTGCAGGTGGATTACAGGCACCGCCCCCAATCTCACACTCTCTCTTCGTCTGCTCCTCCCTTCCTGTATGATTCAAATCCGAGTCCTGATTCAAATTCAATTCAAATGGAAGCTTTCTTTAATTTTCTTCCCTTCCTGTGCGACTTAAATTCAAATCCTGATTCAAATCCAATTCAAATTCAAGCTGTCTTAGCCTTTGATGTGACTTTTCAGCAATGTAATGTAATGTCATATGTAATGTCATATAATGTTGTGTAGGGATGTCTTTATCTACAACATATAAATGATGCAATGGCAATAGTTATGGTTGTATAATTCAAACAGCACCTTAAAGACTAATTTGTTTGTGTAATAATTATATAAACTGAAAACTGTAAAAAAAAAAAAAAAAGATAGAATTAAAGTAATAAAAAAAGAATAAAATAAGAAAGAACAAATAAGAAAACAACGCCCCTCCTCTGACTCTCTACCAGCCTGCCTCTCCCTCCCTCATCCTCTTCCTCTCCTCCCAGTACGCACATAACTGAGCACAAGGATGTTTCGCAACCCTGATGGTTCTGCATGTTCCGACATGGGCTGTGATCGCCTATGCTCTGCGTTTCAGCAGTTCACTGTTCCTGTGAGATGAAGCAGCAGCATTTCATCGGTGAACCCCCCCCCCCCCCCCCCAACTTCGCACTTCTGCATTTTCAGCTTTCAGTAGTCCCTCCCCCTTATGGCTCGATTGCACATTGATTCTAGCACCGATAATTAAACTCACACTTTCATAACCAGCATTTATTTTAGAACATCAAGCAGGTTTCACAGCTGGGTCACACGGCGGCATCACAGAGGTGACGGAACGTAGCACAGCAACGTTAAGCTAAGTTCCGTTCGTAATAACCATGTTGTCCTGGTTACGAGGGCGGGGCTTACCTGGCAGTGCAGGAAACGGAAGCGCACTTTGGAGCTGTGGATCATCCTGCCGTAGTTCTTCACGTTGACGCTGCTCTTCTTCCAGCCGCCAGAGGGGTCGTAGGCAAACGGCGGGTTCCATTTTATGTTCTCTATCGTTTTGAGATCCTTCTGTGACATTTCCTGAATTAAAAGAGAAATAACTGGTCAGGTGTGCGTTCTGAAAACAGTCACTATGACAAACCTAAGCATTGATGGTAGGACTACATCCTGAAAACACACAGAGTAGGCCTATAGGTCAAAGACTGTGGTCCACTCAAACTCCAGGTAAACAGTGCAAGGATTCATAATGACAAAATGGTGGACACACTCCTACGTATACCATGGTGAGCAATTGAGTAAATGTAAAGGTAAATGGCTGTGACAGGGATTTGTCTCTTGGTGTTGGCACCTAAAATACTTCTAAAATTCAAGTGTTTGATAGTACTTAAAGTGTGGTTTGTGAAGGTTCCTAATAATCTGCTTGCAGTCAGCCATGACAACAAGGCTCCTGGCAGAACAGCATTAGACACTGTACAAGAATGCATCACAAGTGTTTGTAGAATGTACAGCATGTTCTAAAGGAAATTTGAGAAGTGAATTATTCTGTGATGTGCACGGAATAGATCTGAGACCAAATGTTGTGCTATTTTTGTATTCACGCCGAAGCTCACCAATTTCGCATTAGTGTCAGGATTTTAACACTTGTTAATTAACAAAGAAATGAAGAAGTATCGGTTTTATTTTTTCTCATCAAAATTAATGAGGGAGTGCCATCCTTTGTGAAACGACATTCGTTAATTCTGCTCTTTTTTATGCTTGAAATATGTGAGTGTATGCATATACCCATTTATTTGCAGTGATTAATTTTTGACACAAAAAGAACTGGTGTTTAAGTCAGGATTTGTGGGGGGGGGGGGGGGGGGGGACTAGGAGCACAGATAAGTGGAATAGTCAGTCATGGGTGCTGTATCATTTATGAATCTCAAATCAATTGAAATAG
Organism: Anguilla anguilla; assembly: GCF_013347855.1. Classification (NCBI taxonomy): domain Eukaryota; kingdom Metazoa; phylum Chordata; class Actinopteri; order Anguilliformes; family Anguillidae; genus Anguilla; species Anguilla anguilla. The sequence goes on along the minus strand of NC_049213.1, from coordinate 31,810,221 downwards.
AAGGCCCAAGGGTTACTTCTGTGGCTTATCCTGTTATAATGCACTGTTCTAGTGTATGGAAGGGGCCTCCATACACTAGAAGCGTGGAATCAAACCCAGACCGTGCCAATGCCAAAAGTGGCCAGGAGCCTCTGGGGTCAGAGACAGGTGCACTTGTGTTGCCCCTTGTTAGTCGATCAGGTTCCCACAAGTCCATCTGTTAAGCGGTTAAGCTGCCCGTGAAGTGGCTTCCTCTGACTTTCAGCACGAGCCTGACGGCAAGCTGTGGCGTGATATGAAGAGGAGGCTGGCATCCCTCGCTTCTGGGAGAGAGCACGCGCTTGTCTCCGCTCTTCTAAAGCGACAGCAGAGGTTGCTGCAGCGAGCGCTAATGAATACAGCTGGGCATTCGAGACTGGGAGAAGAAGGAACAAACACAATTTTGAAAAAAATAAAATAAAACAAAAAAGCAAGTCCCTAGCTTAGAGGCCTCACCTTCCTGGGCGTGACGGTGCAGAGGATGTTTATGATGCTGTTGGACTTCACCTGGCCCTCCTGTGGGTTCTTCTTACGGAACAAGCGGTTGCTGTTTCCAAGGGAACAATTAAAATAAGAGAGATATTTTTTTAGGGAAAACTAGCTTTAAAAATAGGCATGTCTCATTTTCACTCTCAGATCAAAATGTTTTGATCATTAGTCCCTGTACAAAGCACTTGCTCTAGGAAAGTGGTATGTTTCTGAAGAAATACAGCAGAGATTGCTCAGTTGCTTTTCCTTTGCTGTTTTCATGGCGCTATGTGACAGGTATGATGAAATTGGTACCACTGCAATATTTCCAAACACATAAATGCTACATTTGTATTTGGGGAAATGCTGATTTTTTTAAACTGCTGAAGGCAGATCTTGGGGGCAATGCTGTCCAGCTGAATTTACCTTGAGTAGCTCAGTTAGCCTGAGGATTTTGTCATCTCCTTCAGAGCAAGTTGTGTATTTTGTGGTATTTTTTTACAGCTTTTTTTGGTATTTGTCACAATAGTTTTCACCACTGCAGTTTAAATTTACATAGTGGCACATGTACTGCTGCAGTTCCAGTTGGCTGTGGATAAACTGAACCAAACTACTGACCAAACATCCATTGTAATCTGCCTTTCAGTCACTGTCATTAGAGTGTAGCATTCATTAGTTTCTCCAACACAAAACCGCCACTGTTATGTAGCTGTAGAATACAAATGTTAAAATAAGGCTTCAATGCTTTCCTTTGTCACAGCTGATCTCTACTTTTTGTCATAAATGCCATCATTTAAACAAACGACTTCCTTTCAAGCCATGTGTATTGATGAGAAAGGAAATCCATCCTAGTAAACTTGATAGTCCAGTTTAAATCACTTGTGAGTCAGTTTCTAATTTGCAAGTGATTAAGATGGAGACAAAGGGTTCCCTCACAGTCTGAATGAGAAGAAATCGCAATAAGCATCAATGCCAATAAAATGGTCGCTGGCGTATCTTCGAACATCCTAACAAAGGGACAACAGAATATAACAAGTGCACAGGAAGCAGCGGACCAATATTTCCTATCTATCTTAAGTGTTTCCTCGCCTTTGCTTGTGCATCAGGATTTCGATCTGCGAAGCGTGGAATAGTGAAAGAGGAAACACTGCAGTCATTGTTGTTGATAACCGCCTTGTCAGAGGGGGCAACGGGCCCTTTGGACTATTGTCCCCTGTTTTTATTTGAAAATGCCCGGCTCTCTGGCTCGGGCGAGCTTCTGCTCCGTGGCAGCGCGCGCGCGCCCTGGCAGGGGCGAAAGCTGATACACCGCAGGGACTGAACGATTCGCCGGCGGCGTCCCGATAAACGGACGGAAGGCCCCTGCGCAGAAACTTTAGAGCGGAGCGGCATTCCACCGCGCTGCGCTGGAAAACGATGTATTCAGCTGTGGTTCGGTGTTTGTGCCTTATTTCTCAAAACCACTACTGTCACTTAAACTGACCACAGCACCAATCACGTCTTTCTCAGTTTGATCCAGATGCAGGTGGTCCTAATTTTGTTCATCACTATAAAGGCTAACAATCATATATATATACATATATATATATCAGTTTCACCAACACCATCATATGAGAAGGCTTTAAATGCAATAAAGTCAGCCCTCACTGATTTGTGAGTTTATTTTTTAAGTATGTGATTAGGTCAAAGATGGAGACAATTTAACAGTTCTCAGCAGTTTTTTGTTGAACGGTTTTCAGTTATGGATCCTTTATATAATAATTTTATAGGACCCAAAGATAAAACTGCAGGCTAAGTGAGGGTGGTGTCAGAAAAGGGGCGCATTGTCAGCAGTGTCAGTTAATCAATGGACACTTTAAAAACGCAGAGTGTGCAGGGCATTATACATTTGAGAAGAGTACTGCTGTATAAAACCTCTGGGACCGGTTCTTCTCTAACCTAGAACAGGTACAGCATGCAAAACAGCAAGCAAATCCCAACGGATCAGGCAGTGCGCAGTTAATACAACATGGACACATGAACACAGTGACCCCGGCTTTCTCATTATCCACTACCCCGCAGAACAGTTCAGTCCACAGTTAACGCCCATAACCGCACACATTTCTGTCCAGTGAATAACGACAGTTCCAGTATGCACCAACGCGGAGGCTGCGGTAACACCGGCGCCAAGTCTGCCATAACAGACCGGAATCGGGCAAACGGGTGGGACCGGAGCCGAACACCAGAAGTGGTCCTGATCCGATTCAGAAGAGCCCACAAAAGTCGAGTAAATCATAAAGCCCATAATAAAGCCCACTGCCCTCACCTGTTCCGCCGGATGAAGCTCTTGCTGGAGAACCTGAAGTTGTGGTGAGGAACGCACGACATGCTGCTCCCCATGGTGACCCTGTGTGCGCTGGGAGGGTTCGTCTGAGCTCTCTTCTTATCCGCGTTGTCTCTGCGCTGTATCCCTTCGGTACAAAAAAGCCCTGCTGTAATCCAGGCAGCGATGTGTTCTCTGACAAGGTGAGGCAGACAGTGAGGGAGACAGAGCAGTAAACCGGAGCTATACTGCGCTCGTGTGTGGGTGTGTCAGACTGGGGGGTTTGGGGGGGGTGGGGGGGTGGGGAGGGCGGTCCTCGGGCCAGAAGAGGGGAATGTGACTGTGAGTCTGTGCGTGTGTGTGTGTGTGCGCGTGTCTCTCTCGCTCTCTCTCTCTCTCTCTCTGTCTAGTGACTGTGTAACTGTCTCTGAGCTTATCTGCTTCTGTGAGTCCGTGCGTTTGTGTGCCCTCTATGAGGTCTGAGGGGAGGAGCGACGCCTTGGCAATCGAACTTCATACTTTGTGTGGGATTTCGGCACTAAATTAGCTCCAGGAGGGAGACAGGGAGCTGTTGAAGTGGTATTTTTCACACCTTCAGAGGGACAAATGGTGCTCTCTTTTTTTTAAAAAAAAAAGGTTCACAGCCCTAAAACCCTTTAAGCACAGGACTTGAGGTGACAGAACTGTGGGACTGTCACAGGTTTACCAAGACATGTCTCAACATGAAAACCTTCATTAGTTAAAAAAAAGCAAGTATAAAGCAACTATGAAGGCTTGTATATCTTAAGTTCATAAACTAGTCTTGCATTCTTACTTTCACTGTTCTAGTATGAATAGAAAATATATGATTATATATGACTGTTTGAATTCATTACCAATATGGGTTCATCTGCTGTCCACTTCATGTGCGTATGCATGATATGTAAGTACTAGCAGTTTCCATTGCCCTGTCAACCAGGTGAAATCAACCCGAGATCAAAGTTGAAGATGCCAGCCATGCATCACCTGACTCCTTTGTTCGGCAGTAAACCGGATGTTTATTTTATCGTAATATTTGTTTCTGTACAAAGCTTTTCCACGCTCAGTATATTTGAACGGGATTTTAACTGGAACCTTTCGCATAAACAAAACCACATTGGTAGCACTTGTGAAGACAATCAGTCATTCGAGAAGGGGTTTTTATTTGCAAAGGGTGGTGGCTGGTATTCCCGGCCCAGCGTTTCAAAAGATTTCTGTATTTATCTGAGCAGCGGTGTTCCGTCGTCTGCATTTCCCGCTACATTCCAGGTTTGCTTGTGGATCTCTGGAGGACAGTTACATGGTTAAAACCCGCACAGCAAGTGCAGCAGCATAGCATGACAACGGCTTTGAAGTGTCTCCACTCAGGACTGTTTCCCAAGACCCCTGCGTGAACTTCATGGACTGAGATTGGAATGCAAATATTGACCTAAACAGTAGGTTTTAGTGCAGTTATACCAAATGTTTTCATGCTTCATCTGAGTGTAAAGTACAGATAGAATGTGCCACCAGCATTTATGATCAGTAGGTACAGACCATATCATTAGAGAGATCTCAAAGATGTGTATCTGGAATTGAGTGTAATATTTGTAATACTTGTCCTCTAATTTCAGTCAGCGATATAATATTTGGCCCAGTATAACATTGAAATACATATGTAGCATATCATATACTAACAATAACAATTGGTGCATATACAACAAATTAAAAACACCTTGATTGAACTTGTATTGTGTTCTTTTTAACAAAGACAAATGAAGGGCCATTTTTGATTTGAGAAAATTATGGGAGATTATTACAAAATTACATTTTCAAGAAACTCTATTGCCGCTGCTTGAAAACTGTTGCTCAATCTTTCTCTGGTCAACCACACAATGAGTCTATATTATAATGAATCATTTGGTTGTTTTTGACACGTGCATTTTTTGCATTCATTTGGCTCTAATTACTTTGACCTATTTTTGCAATTATAAGAAATTTCCACCGCACTTTTCTATTCTGACAACCCAAAAGCTATAAAGCACATTTTAGCTGGACCTAAAGTACACGATGGTTACACAAAAACTATTTTCTGAAAAAAAGTGTCTATGCCCTATGAATTATTAAGGCATGTGGAATGTGGTGTTTGGTTTTCATTTAAAACTGGAAAACTAACAGCGTGACTGAATGCCAATGTGGCTAGCTGGTGTGTTAGTGGGGGTAAGGACCACAGTTGCTCATGCGTAGACCAGCTGTTTGTGCTTCATTTGGAAAATAAAAAGTCCGTGGAGATTTGTGGGGGACATGAGGAAACAGCGCGGTCGGATTCATGGCCGAGTTTTGCACGTGTCGGCAGCGCCGTCATCACTTGACGATGAAAGGAAAAAGTGGATTCGCGACCTGGTTTGCATCAAAAGACACCAGGTCGAGAAGCTGACTCACCGCGCTCTGTCATGACGCAGCGCATTCCCCGCAGGGACGTGACGGTCTTTTAGTAATGCGAACAGAGGGGGTTCGGAACAAGCCTGGGAAAGTTTATTCTGCGGTTATCCTGGCTATCCTCTGTTCCGCTGTCTCTGAGTTTCGACAGCGGTTGCCAGGCAGAAACTGGGACGGAAACGTGCGCGCCCCCGGAGGCAAATTGTTACACTTTTTTGTCTATGGGAATGACACCATTCCAAAGGGTATGCAATAAACATCCAGCTATTTGTTAGGGATAGTGTTCAATTCTCAATTTCTAAACTTTCTTACGTGACAATTTGTTCATACTTGAGAATTACATAGATATAACATCCACTGAGCTGAAAACTTAATTTATAGATTGCACACTTTCCGAAATAAAGAAGACAGGTTTAACGTATCACGCTTGGGCGCACAACTTGATGCTTTCTACAAACTGTAACTCTACTCATCTCAAAAGAAGGATTGCACAAGGTACAGTTTTTGTTGGAAGACAAAAATAGGTCCAGTTTCGTTCTTTTCCATTATTCATGCTCATAATGGTGTCATGGTGTTGCCACATACACTAGGTCAGTTTTTGACACGCAAAGATTATTCGTTGGAAAAGAAACATAATTTTTCTGGAATTTGAAAGACTTTAGATGGATTGTTGAAGCTTGGTAGAACATGTAATAATGTCTGCCATCTCATTTATTTCCTCCCTCTAAAGAAAACACTTGAGGGTTATCTGGCCAGTCACCAATACTAACCCATGTAAAACCCATTAAATTATATTTGCCACCATAACTTTTCTATGTCAACATGCATAAGATTCCCATAACTGTTTTTTTATGCAGCATGTTCCATCTTCACCATTTCCAATTCAATTCATTCATGAATATGCCGGCCGTTCATTTTGGTCTTTTTTTTCACCCCAGAAATAAATCTTTCCAGATATGCTTGTTTCTCCATGGATTTTTGTTTATGCATTTGCACAATTCTCCTGCTTGTTCGCGCATCGTAACAGAAATCAAATCAACGTCCTTCTCTAAGAGTCCTCTCATTTTATCATCAGCCTCCCCCTTTCCATCAGACGTTTCTGTGTGTTTTCATAGCCCTTTTCAGATGAAGTCTGCACCTGTAAGAACAGTTTTCCCAGCCGCACAGCGGGGGGGGGGGGGGGGGGGGGGGGGGGGGGGGGGGGGCGCGAGGTGCCAAAGTCGCACCTCTGCTTGTTTTATCAGGGAGCGCGTGAGGGGGTGCTCGCCTCATGTGACTGAGAAAGAGGCGGCGGCGCGACATTTCTCACGGAATCGAACCGCAGAGACGCCCCATTTGGAAGGGCCTCTTTTTGATGCCGAGCAACTGAACACCGTTTAATGTTCTTTCATGTTTTCCTTTGACCGAGCGCTCATTAACTGAAACTCCTCACTGATAATTATTACACAAAACAGTCTTAGGAGACATAACTGGTGTTTTTTTGAAGAGCCTTTTTGCTGGATTCAAACACACAAACTTTATGGAAAACTGGTTGCTTATTCGTAACACATAACATTAGAAGAGGCAATCTGTATAATTTATTCCTACAGCAAAGTTGCTATATGAAATGGGGCTTTTGGTGCTATATATACTATGTACTGTATTGGGGTGTAGTGCATATGCAGTACATGCAGGGGTGTATGCTACTGTTGAAGGACAAGTCCTGGACATCAGCTATGGTTGTATATACTCTGTATGAGACTCTTTTGATTGATTATTTAATTTTTTTTTTAAGTTCCCAGAAAATAGGCTTCATTGGTGATTGTAGCGATGTCACATACAGTACCACGTCGTCCTGACCGCAGGCATGGGTACTTTTTTCTGAAGAATCTGATAAAGAACTCTGTGGGCAGATGCATGATCACTCCCACTGCTCGTATAGCATTGCTGTGTTGGAGGATAACATGTCTTTTCAGTCTTGTACCACAAAACTGAACCAGCTGCGGTAAGTGAATCATCCAGGGATCGCCTGCGCTGAGCAGAGCAGCTAGTGGCCCGAGGGCCGCTGTGCGAGCATGTGCAGGCTGTAAAACCATTAGGGCCTGCATGTCTGCACAGGGGCCTTTCAGCCTTTAACTGCCGTGACGCACACAGAGACCGGGGGGATCCTGACCTCACTGCCCCGCGCTAAGGTGTGTCACAGCCCAACGTTACCTCCCCGACCTGATTTTCCACAGCCAGGTGCTCTCTCCTCTCCAGCGCTGAACATTTATGATTGGGGTAATGGAAGGGAACACTCGCTCACTCACAATGTTTCCAAAAATGCAGCCGCAACGGGACAGAAAACAGGACAGAGCAGTTAAAAGAAATGCGTGCACTCTCAAGGTTCTGCCACCAAACCTGTATGAGACCAGCACTGTGCTGGAAACTGTGGTTCTGTATCTCCCCAGCAGTCAAGTACTATATATACCATGCTCTCTTCAAAATGCGAGAACGTACTGGAGGAAAGGTGCACGTCAAGCGATGGCAAAAGACGATGTCATTTGCCTAGAGGCAGCCAGTCCTTTAGCACAGGTTCCCCAGCTCAAGCAGCTCCAAGCGGATCTCAGCCTGCTTTCGGCACAGTCAGTGAACACAGGTGGGCATTCTGGGCGCCTGAGGTCACTGGGGGTAAAGTGAGAGTGTTCAGCTGTTGGGGCGGATCAGACGGGGCAGCTAGCGAGGGGGGGGGGGGGGGGGGGGGAGCAGGGGGGCGGGAGAACACAAAGCCGCTGACCCGGTCACATGACTAAAAAACCTTACGATTCCGCAATGCACGGAGCAACTGGCCCCGGTAACCTGAGGCAGCAGCACCCTCAGCAGAGGGCACAGGTGCTGGACAGATCAGATGGCGAGCCTGAAAGAGAAGCCGGGGGTAACTTTCTGCCCCCCGTAACTGATCTAGGATCAGCCCACCGAGCCCTAATCTCACCTGCCAAAACATTTAGAAAGGAATAATGTAAATACTGAACCTGATCAGCAGGGGGTCATATTCTCTGGACACTTTTCAAGCAAACTAATGGTCCTGCTGAAGTTTCTGACATATGAGGAAGAGAGAAGTGCACACTAGTGAAACACAAGAATAACTCTCCTTGAAAAACCTCTTTATTCGTGTTTATACAGGAGTGTATTGCTCTTCTCTTTTGACCGTAGTGCAAAATTTAGTTAGTTTCCACATAAATACAGCAAACATAATTTACACATGAATAAATAATGCACATCACTTTGAATAAGTTAGAACTGAAAAAAAAAATACATTTACATCAACATCAAGCAAATGCCTCATTGGATATTTATACTTAGTTAACATTTATACACGGTATTTGCAAAAAATAAAAGGCCAAGTTTGTGTGTAGCACAACATTCTTCCATGGTCCTGACCCATTATGAACAAGAACATGACACAGTGACCAACATCCTAATCGTCGTCATCATCAACAATATCATCATCACCATCACCATCACTATCATCATCATCATCATCATCAATACAGAAGCAAAACTAAAAACAGAAAATAAGATGCAATTCATTCACAATGCTGTTCACCACCCCCTACGTACAACAAGCTATGTCTGATAAGCAGAATCCTTCAAAAAAAGGAAAATGTAACTTCTCAGAAGTTTGTGATCATACCATAGTCCTAATATGCTACATTTACACCGAAGCATGTAGTGAGCGCTGACACCATTTGGTGACCGTATGGAACAATTTTCTGTGTGACTCTTAAAAGCAACACTACTTCCCTCCATTTTGCTTTTGTGTGATTACAGTTGCACTTTTAATTTAGCAAATGCTATCATGCAATGCTGTGAATGTGTCACTACATGGAGAACTGAAACAGACATCAGAGAGTAAACTAAAGTCATTCAGCAGTCAGATTGTACATCAGGTCAATGCATAACTGACCCCACACACCTTCTTTACTGATTTTCATTTTGTACAACTACTGATTTAGATTCAGATTAAGCCTTAATTTGTGACCCATACTGATTTTACTGCTGAGTTTGCATGATAAAGGAATATAACAGTTGATTAAAATAAAAAATCTGACAGTCAATGAAAATGGTCTTTAGATTTAATACTTTTAATAAAAAATGTGCACACAGGTGGTGGGTAAATGGACGAGCCAACCAATGAGGTGATGGATGGAATGTGTTCAAATGTTACTCTATGTTTACAATATCTAATACTAAGTAGGCCAAGGTTCCCAGTATACAGTATTTCATGTGTTTATCACAGATAATATTTGAGAAAAGGCATGCAGTTCAGTCACTCAGTCAGCTGACAATGATCATCGCCGTCTAAATAATGTGGAGCATTAAAAATGTTTTTTTGTTTGTTTGTTTGTTTGTTTTTTACTGAGATTTTAATGCAGTACTGGGAGTGAAGCAAATTAATAAATAACGCAAGGAGAGGGAAGAATTGGGAGGACTAGTAAAATTAAGGTTCCGGTTTTGTCCCTGTGTACTATAATTTGGTCTTTGAGCCATTTCCTGTGCGGTGTTCCAGGAGAGATAGCAATGCTAACGTGCCGACATTCCCACAATACACCATTCCTATGATTACATCTTCATAAGTAATAAAAGCATTAATATTAAGGCTAAACTAATTTTGTTCCAATCACGTTTCCATCTTTACGTTTCACTGCACCATCACAGTCACACATTTCAATGCTCACTGAACACACTCCACGTACTTTATTCTTCTTTTTAAAAATTTTTCACTAAATTACGGATCTTTCCAAAATAATATATAACAGATATTTTTAAGTTTAAAATTCATTTGTAAATAAATATAAGGGACATTTAAGGAAATTTTCTTTAGGATTCTTTTTTTTTCTTTGGGGGGGGGGGGGGGCGCATTTGACTTCCGAAAGTTGAGGGGGGACATATCCACCCCCCAGCACCACTCCAGGATCAACAACCATGCCTAGACTCAACCTGCTTTGGGTATGCATGTTGAACAAACTGACCTAATTAACTTTGAATCACCCGTCAGGTCAGGTGCTAATTCCCTCTGACTGTGCTTCGTGCGCACGCTTCCTTTGTCCAAAAAAATGATACAATCAAAATGACTGTATATGAAGTATGTGAGTGTAATGCAGCCATATTAGACACAACTGAGGTAAAAAAGAAACGTGCTGCTGGTGGGTGATCATTAGTAAAGCTGTCAAACTGAGCAATCAATTAAAACGGGTTCAGGACAAGTTACCTATACCCCATGCCAACCACCCACCACCCACCGCCCACCACCCAACAATTGTAGTTCACTGACCACCACTTAAGATCCTCCCAAAAAAGTTCAAGTTGTCTGAATTTGTTCTTGAAATTATATCTCTCTAATAAATATTATTTATAGTTATATTTCTTAAGAATACTGTTGATTGTTCCATACTTCATTTTTTTCAAGCTTGCCAGGAACTGCGGCAGTGACACATTTCTGCAAGTGCACAGTTCTGCACTGCATCACTGCCCCGACCTGTCAGCCTGTTTGCAGTTTGTAAAAAGGTAACACCATTGCTCGTTACTGCCACCTACTGTGACACAGCAGCGCTGCAGCCTAATATTCTGCCAAAGAGGATCGAATTCAGTAAACATGCAAGGCAGATTCAGTCAACAGCTAGATTCCTATATAGAATAAATATAATTTTGTATTATAATATTATAGCAATAATTAAAAAAAAAAAAAAAAACCCAACAAGAACAGAAAGAGGTTATACTACAGTACATGGAAATTATGATACAAAAAGTGACTGCTTGCACTCTGAGGTTGGGGTGTTGCCCAGGTGAGCGTGGGCAGGGGCAGGTGTGTGTTTTTTTGGGAATGCCGGCATCCGAGGGATGCCGAAGCGTTCCCCCCAGACGACCTAGCATCTCCATGGTAACAGAGTTCTGATGGAACTCAGGCTGCAGAACAGCACAGCACCGGGCGCTTCCGTCTCTCCCTCCCCGCCACCGCCGGACCCGACTCCTCCCTGCTCTCGCCCCCCTCCCCTTCCTCCGCCTCCGCCGTCCTCCGCCCCGCCGTCCTCAGCCGCCCCTCCGCCCGCGTGGCCCCCCTCCTCGGGGGTCAGACGGAGCAGTTGCGTCTCTTGGACAGGCAGGGCGGGCGGGAGGAGGGCCCGGGCCCGGGGCCAGCGCTGGGGCCGGGACCGGGGCCCGGGGCATGGCGGGGCTGGGCTCTTTGTCAAAGGCTGGTGGAGGAGACGGAGAGGGTGGGGGAGGAGGGCGGCGGGAAGTTGAGCAGCTCCAGCACGGCCACGCCCACGCTGCTGCGGCGGGTGAACATGCAGGAGGCCGCCGCCCACTTGTTGCTGCGCGGGTTGTACTTCTCGATGGAGTTGAGGCTGGAGCTGCCGTCGTTCCCGCCCACCGCGTACAGCCAGCCGTCCATCGCCACCAGGTCGTGCGTGCTCCTGGGGGACGGACAGACCGCCGCGCGGACGGGACAGAACACAGACATGGGGACGCGCGCAAGCTCATTGGACAGCTGGACATTCGGTCACACAGAAAGGAGCCAATAAGACTCCTTAAAGGCAGGTCGCATGGCGGCATTGCGGGCCTGCATCGGTTTGTCATTTAATATGAAATCTTAAATAAGGTATTTCACCCATCTTCCCACTGATGTGTGCATGGTTGCTGATACCCACCCTTCATAGCATGGCCAGTGAAGAGAGGGTACTGCATATTATTGTCAAATGAGGGTATAATGGAGAAGTCTCTGGACTGCAATATACATTCATTGTCATAAATGTGAGACTCTGATTCACTTAACCCCAGGAAACTTTTACAGTGGACAATTGAGTTTGCGGCAATATTATCAGCAGGAAACCCACTGTTGATTTAAAAATATGTCCGGGGAGACTACAATACCCAGGTAAAGTGCTTAGAGTGCTTTGTGTAGATGCAATAGTATCAATTGTTTCTGAATCAGACCTATAGGAGCGTGCTTTCAGCATCCAAAGAAGTCCTTTTCCTAAGGTTTGTGGGTTACTATGTGTGCATGTGTTTGTGTGTGCAAGTGTGTTTAACTCAATTAAATTAAATTCTGATTAGACACACTTGAAAGGAGGTGTGTAAAGTAACAGGATAATCTGAGAGCAGTAATCCAAGTGCCCTATGAGTGTGTTTGTTATTTATAGACAGACCCACCTTTGGATGGTCTAAATGCAGACATATATGAACGTCATGATTCACATGATTCGCAGTCTTGTCTAAATTCATTCAGCATCCCTGTTACGCTCCTCTGGCGCCCCCTCTTGGTCATATGTGTCCATTGTCTTGTGTGTTGTGCGTTTCCCCAGGAAGTGAGCTTCAATTGAACACACCTGGATTAATTACCACAGGGCTGGAGCCTATATAGAAGCTCTCCTGGGAATTGTTTGGGGTTTTGTCTCTCCTTCTCACTGACTTTCCAGTTCTGCTGCTACCAGAGCTTGTTTGCTCAAAGCCACTGCTGAAAAAGGTTTTTATTTTATTTCTTATTTGCGCTGGAAGCCTCTTGTCGGTTACTTTTTATTATTTGATTTGTATTGGGTAGGTTTTCTTTTTTTTTTTTGGTTGTTTCTGTTGGGTGTGCTAACTGGCGATACTCACCTACCTGTTGTGGGGAAGGGTATGGGAGCTGAACACGCAGCAACCCTGAACCACGTGGGGAAGTGAGGGGCAGCCGGCCACCTTTTGTATTTTTTGAGACCAGGGTTCTTTCAGTCCTGGGTTCTTTCTGCCAACATAGCACTTCAATTGGCTTTGTGATGCGTTGGTGCCTTTGATGTGGGTCTATGAGCTGAGCTGCACTCCCCTTATGATTCTCAGCCCTAGTTTTAAAGAGTGTGGAAGGACAGCTACTGCATTTTAAGGCCCAGCATTGCTGATTAAGCAGCGCTTCTGCAGGGTGAGGAGCTGGTGCACAGTCTATCCTCCCCCTGGATCAGGCACGACTGCACCACCGCCTTACCTGCGGATGTTCATGGGCGCCACGCTCTCCCACGTGTTGGTTTTCGGGTTGTACCTCTCCACCGAGTTGAGGCAGCTGGTGCCGTCGTTGCCCCCGGCGACATAGAGCATGCCCTCCAGCACGGCCACGCCGGCGCTGCTCCGGCGGCTCAGCATGTTGGCGATGGCGGTCCAGGCGTTGCTCTGAGGCAGACCAATGAGAGAGCAGACCAGTGATGTCATGTGTCACATGACTGCAGTCATCATGACCTAACTGCTGCTACTGCACACATGCTGGTCTGGCAGCTGAGCATGTTGGCGATGGCTGTCCAGGCATTGCTCTGAGGCAGACCAATGAGAGAGCAGACCAGTGATGTCATGTCACATGATTGCAGTCATCATGACCTAACTGCTGTTAGTGCACATGCTGGTACAGGCACTGTTCCATAGGCCAACTGCCTGGCACGTTGCCTCATAGGTGATTAATCCTGGTCTGTGTTCTATAAACATACTACACATTCCAGAGGGTTCTTAAGCATGGGCGCATTTCTTAAAGCTCTGAGGTGATGTGTTTTGAACCATTTAAATCAGTTTAAAGTGAACACAACTCAAAAAATACATATCTATTCATCCCTGCAGAATGATACATTAATTTTTAAATCTCAGACATGCTGACTATGAAAATGTGTACTTCTGTGTACACCTGCATTGGCTTTACCTGAGGGTCATACTTTTCTACCGTTGCCAAGTGTGAAGAGCTGTCGTATCCACCCACCGCATACAGATTTCCATCTGGAAAACACACACAAACAGAAGCTCAGTCAAATGCGTGAACTTGGTATTTTTAAGCATCTCTTGGAAAACTAGTTTAATGCACAATATTAAATGGTTGGAGTCAGAAGTTCAGTTTCAGATGTGTGCATCTTAAGGGCTTGATTCAATCTAACTGCAAAGTGGTTGGTCCTTAACTTGTACAAATCACATTTATGCAAGTGCTACTCTTTTGTAAATTTGCAATTGGTACATGTGTTATAAATGCGTGTAAATCCGTAGTTCAGCAGACAAAGCAAGCTGCTTTAGAGTTGGATGGAATCCCTTTGTCACTGGTGACCTTTAAATGACTGGTGATGAGCAGTCTCTGGTGCTCACCCAGTGTGGCCACGCGGACGTATCTCCTCCTGGTGCTCATGGCCGCGACGGAGGTCCAGGTGCCGGTCAGGGGGTCAAATCTCTCGGCGCTGCACGGGTCAGAGAAACGGTCCCACGCGTGAACATTTAGCGAGCCGTAAACATTTAAAAACCATACTCGGGCCCTAGATCTGGGTTAGAGGAGGTCACGCAGTACCTGTTCAAACAGGAAGCACGCAGTACCTGTTCAAACAGGAAGCACGCAGTACCTGTTCAAACAGGAAGCGCCATCGTAACCCCCCGCAGCGTAGAGCAGCCCGTGCAGGATGGCCACGCCCAGGCAGCTGCGCCGCGTTCCCATGGAGACCTCCGGCTGCCAGGAGTTGGTAATGGGGTCGTACGACTCCACAGTGGCCAGGTCTGAGGTGCCATCATATCTGAGGGAAGGACATATTATCCATGAGGAAGGGAAAGCTGAAGAGGAGGGCTACATTTCTCAGTTTGACTGTTTTTGCTATTGGTCAGTCGGATGCGTCCGTCAGATCCGGGTTCTTTCCCGGTGTCCTCTTACCCTCCGACGGCGTACAGTTTATTCCCGATGGCGGCCACGCCCACCCGCGCCCTGCGCGTGGACATGGACGCGACCATGTGCCAGCGGTCCGTACGCGTGTCGTAGGCCTCGCAGTCCCCGTGGATGGCGAACAGGCTACCGCCCCCTGTGGAGAGCAACATTGCATTACATTACATTACATTACATGCTCTGGTCCAGAGCGACTTGCACAACATTTTACATGGCATTTACATGGCATCCAATTATACAGCTGGATATATACTGAAGAAATGCAGGTTAGGTACCTTGCTCAAGGGTACAACAGCAGTGTCCTACCGGGGAAATTAACCAGCGACCTTTAGGTTACACGACCTTGGTAACTGCTTACCCATTATACAACACTGCCACTGTAGCGGTGGCACTGCCCACATTGGTTTGCTTACATGTATTGTGGAGTAGTCATTGCTGGCTGATATTAGTGCTTCAGCTGGATTGTGAGATTGAGGCTAAGAATTAGCCTCACTTACCAGCCACGTATTAGACCTGACAAGTCTGAAGGAAACTGTCCAAACGGAGCTGATGTGGACCGACAGACTGAGAGATTAAAAAGCAGCGGGCGTTTCAAGTGCTTAATTAACATTCAGGGAGCATTTCTCATTATATGAGTGAGTACGGAGCAAAACCCCCACCTCTGTAAAACTGCAGTGCTGTAAACCAGCGCTGGGCTGCACTCTCCATAATAAACGCATCAGAGTTTGGCTGGTAATGGCTGGAAAAGGCCTTCGCTCATTTGGAGAGAGAGAGAGCAGGCAGTTTAAGAGCCCAGGCCTTTATATATACCCCTGATCGATACTTCAGCGGTGCGGCGCTGTGGGAAGCGGGCGTGTCTTTAGTGATTTTAAAAAGGGGGCGGGGCTGAGGAGGAGGAGGAGGAGGGGGGGGGGGCGCTGACCGACGGCGAAGAGCACGGGGCTGGCCCCCTCGCAGCGGCGCGGGCGGGTGCGGCTGTTGCTCAGCACGCCCCGCTGCTCGGGCATCAGGTGGTACTTGAGCGCCTCGATCAGCAGGTCCTTGCACTCGGAGTGGTGCCGGACCAGCAGCTCCGTGTCCACGTGACTCATCAGGAAGTCCCGCGTCAGCAGCGGCAGCCGCACGCACTTCATCAGCTGGGGGGAGGAGGAGGAGGAGGGAGGGAGGGAAAGAGGGAAAGTGTTGTCAATGGGGGAGAAATGACTCAGGGAGTGGGGGGTAGAATTGCTATTCTAAATAAAGCACCTTTTATAGATTAGTGCATCAGTGGATAAAACTACTGAAGAAGAACAGTGTTCAGTTCAGTGAGAGTGGGGCTGTGTCTGAATCAGCCTCCTAAATACTGTGTCCTCAAAGATAGTACGTACTATCTACTAAGCATACTACATACTGTTTAGTGTGCGATGGGCAGTATGCGTAAAAAGACCACCATACTATTCTACGTCCTGTACCTGTGTAGCAATAAGCCATCTCAAAGCTATTCTGTAAAGTGTGAGGTCAGTTCAGACAATGTCCCATAAAAAGTAAACTAACCACATACCACTGACACTGGGACTGCATGTAAATGTATTTAAATTTCCTGCAGCCAACTGTGTTTGTCTGATGGAATACAACATCAAGCTGCATGTCATATTAAAAGGGACCAAAGTGTTAATTTACTTCCTGAATAGCATACTCCTGAACTTACTTGGCAAAAACACAGAAATAAGCATTTAAATTTAATTCTTTTTTTTTTTTTTTTTGTACGCTCAATGTTACATACAGCTGTTTAAAAAAGTATACTCAACTAGCATGCTCCACAGTAGGCAAGTGCACTGATTTGGTTGTGGCCTAGGTCTTTGCTGCTCATTTGCGTGTGTGTGTGGCAGGATAAACGCGGGGCAGGCTTACCCGAGGCACGTGCTGCCTCCGCCCGTCGATGTCATGCTTGACCCAGCTGAGCACCGCCCTGTACACCTCCTCCTCTGACGGGACGTTCAGATTATCGCTGGAGATCAGATCCAGGACCTGTGGAGAGCAGAACCCACACGAACCGCTGCAGAGGGACTCCACAGAACACAGGGCACCGGAGAGGGAGAGCACAACCATAACTGCTGCACATTAATTACAATAACATGAAGGCTGTGAGCCAATGCACTTACCGTGGTAGATTTACAGGGCTTTATTTTTTTTTACTATTCATTTATAGATATTCCTTTTTACAGAGTTGGAGATTTACTGAAGGCAATTCAGCACCTTGTGCTTTTTCTCAAGTCTACAAAAACAATATTCTGCTTGGGATTGGAACCCATGACCAGCTGGTTAAAAATAAAGTTCTCCTCCCTATTGTGAAACACAGCTGCCCCTATCCTAATTACAAAAGGAGAGAGCCTCACAGATGTGACTAATGTATGTGGTTCGTGCTGCAGAGAGGCGGAGGAAAGGGGGGGGGGGGGGGGGGGTACTGGCTCAGCTCCCATTCTGGGTGGGCCTGGCCTGATCTGTCAGCTGCTGAGCGGAGAGCTCTCTGAGCTGTAATTCCACACTGCAAGGCCTGTGTCCACTGCATCCAAGCCTGCTACGCGGTCATCCCTGACCCCTGACCCCATCGCACACGCTCTCTCACACACCCACACAGAGGGACAAAGACAGTAGCTTTGTGAAGCAAGACTACGAGGTGCTCCATACACATTTGAATATCGGACCGAATACTGGCCATCTCCACTCAGCCTTTTTGCTTCCAGCGTCGAACACTTCCAGCGTTTAAGTATACTTCATGGGACCCAGAAAACTGATCACACAAACTGTATGAGAACGGACACTGAAGAGAGTGTGAGAGTGATTCTGATCATGGGAGTGTTACAGCGAAAGTTTCACTTGCAAGTTTGTAACCACTAATGGGAATACTTCTCAGTGACTTCTTCAAAGACCACCTGTCCTTAGCAACAAGTATTTACCTACCCATTGGAAGCTACTTATTTTCTGGAGTATGCCACTTTAACAAAAAAAATGCTTATTCCCTGGCCCAGGAACTAGCCACTAACCCAGAGCTATCTTGGCAATTATTTAAGTATTTATAAAGGCATAGCAGTCTGGGAATTTCTCTATTTTTAGAATAGAGACCATGTACATGTATGGTAGTATTTGTGGTTGTTTGGTCTAATCAAATTACAGATTGGCTTGAAAAATCACTTTGAATTAATACCATGTTTTACATGTAGAAAGACTAGAGCAGGGTACCATTCTAACAAACTCAGCATGTCTACAGCAGCATCTCTTCCTTCCAAAGCTCCAGGGAAAGAGCTGTGAGCAGATGTTCAATGAAACATGCAGCCAATACAACAGCCCTTCTAAATGCCAGGGATAAGGCTACACTACCTGGGATTATTTTTCAAATGTTTGCTGGCAGTTTTACACACAAATTAATTTTGGGCTCATTAGGTGTATTTGACTGTAAACAACTAAAAATCTGAAATCGATAGCCTCAACAACAACTGCAGTTCCACAGCTTACAGCAGGCAATCTTTTTGATTTGTAATAAGTCGTATATCATCTAAATAGTCCGGTGATAATTTCCCATGTTACTCATTCTCAGTTCCATAGCAGATTTGGTGAGCACTCGAGGGTGTAATGACTGCGTCTCCGCCGCGGCGCACACCCCTGGCCGTGCGGTCCAGAGTCCGGCGCTCTAGCCGCTACGCCACACATTTCCCCTGACGCGTCAGGCCGTGAAACCGGGGGCTTAGATTTTCCGCTCTCCAGCACGGCCGTTGGCACCGCTGACCGTGACCGTTCCTTGACGGGGCACTAGGGAGCCGCCCGGGGAGTGTGCTGATTGATGTGCTGGGTCAGGTGGCTGTAAGATGGAAAAGGAGCCCTGCATACAGACCCCCTCGGTCAGGGTAATAAAAGCTTGCATACAGACCCCCTGGATCAGGGTAATACAAGCCTACATGCAGGCCCCTGGATCAGGGTAATAAGCCTGCATGCAGGCCCCTGGATCAGGGTAATAAGCCTGCATGCAGGCCCCCTGGGTCAGGGTAATAAAAGGCTGAATGCAGGCCCCTGGATTGGGGTAATACAAGCCTGTATGCAGGCCCCTGGATCAGGGTAATACAAGCCTGTATGCGGGCCCCTGGATCAGGGTAATAAGCCTGTATGCAGGCCCCTGGATTGGGGTAATAAAGGCCTGCATGCAGGCCCCCTGGGTCAGGGTAATAAAAGGCTGAATGCAGGCCCCTGGATTGGGGTAATACGCCTGCATGCAGGCCCCCTCGGTCAGGGTAATAAAAGCCTGCATGCAGGCCCTTGCTGGTGGCCTCACCACCCATGCTTACCAGCCTTGGATGAGCTCGGGCCCCAGGGGAGCGGGTTTAGCCCTCTCCTCCGGGTGTCCTGTTCCTGTCTCCCCTACTCAGTGTCACCGTCGGAACAAAGAGCTGGGGGGCGGAGGCTAAGACCAGCCGAGGACACTAAAGGAGAGGCCGGGTTCTACGCGGCGTGTAACGGGAGCCTCGGAAGAATCCCGCCATTTTCACTTCAACAACAATGAGCCGGTGATCTGATACAGCGATCCGTATCTACTGAACTGCATCCCTCCTCTCTCTTCTCTCTTTCCAACTCACCACCAATCACTCCTCCCCTCCCAGTTCTTTTCTCCCTTGTTCACGATGCTTTTCAGAAGGACTGACAGGAGGAACTGAGACTCTGCTGTTAAGAGAACAGGTCTGCCCTGCAGTCTAGCATTTTTATTATTTTTTATTTTTATTTTTTTACGGGACCTTGGTGCAGGCTGCTCAGGTTGGCCCGTTTCGGGTCTTTGTTCCTCCGGCTGAGCGTGGAGCTGAGCTCATCTGGCCAGCTGACTACAGAACCAATTATTCAGTGTCAGGGTTCAGCAGGCCTATAAATAGAGCACTCTGCAGCTCAGACAGGGTCTCTTCATGATAACAACCAATCAGCATGCAACCGGTTGTCTCCTGTTTAGTGTGGAAAACAGGCTTCGTCGGCAATTATGACCATCCCCATCCACAGCACGGCTTTGGCTAATCATTCTCCCCTTTTACTTGCCTACAGGTTGAAATGATTAGAAAATGTGATTTAAAATGGAACCCTTATTCTTTTCCTGGTGAATAGAGAAATGTACACAGGAAAGAAATGCTGTACATTTGGCAGTTAATGTAAGTCCCGGGCTAACTTGAGCTTGAAAGACAGTGAAAATGTGTTTTTGAAATGGTAATGAATATGTGAACGTTGCACATAGCACGTTCACCAAAGGAAAACAATTAATTAAAATGCATGTTCATTTGGTACATCCAAACAAGAATCTTGCGAAACCAAAAAAGAATAATAATAATTTTGATGACCCAGTGTGCAAATGAAATGCCTTCTCCAGAGCCATTCCATTCGGCCATATAGGCGACCACCTAGGGTCCTGTTATGGTTAAGGGGCCCGTGGGGGGGGAAGGAAATGTGTTATGTAACCACAGCTCAGCTGGGACAGACTATCCCATTCAAGGGGTGGTGTAAACCTTTTGATAATCCAAACAGTAGGAAATACTAGCCATCTAAATGCTTAAACTGAACACTTTCTTTGATGGAATATATATAATTTCTGAGCATGTTAGTTCACAGGTTAAGTGACGTTGATTTTGAGTTTGACACTGTACCAATGCTCCATACCAGAGTTGTCAAGCCTACTTAATAAGCTAGTTTGGTCTCGCTACCCCCCAGAGTTGCTTGATAAAAGCACGGAGATCTGTATACACTATGGAACAACTTTTTCCCTAAACACCTTGCTAATTTGTCATTGCAGTAAAGCTGCTCTTGTGCTCGCCTTCTCCTGTTTAATGATCACAGGATAATATATATTCTGCTCATGCTGATGCATGCAGTATCAAGTACTGTACACCCCACACGACCTGTATTTATATTAGGAATGTGCATTGTGTACTCAAACATGACATCATTCAGTACATGTCATAGGTATTGCAAGAGCTTGGGGTTCTCTGCATGTCCATAGTTTTATTCTGATTGCATGCTTGGGGCATTTAATTTAATTTAACATTTAACATTTAATCAGATCACTCAATTTAGCATCCATGTAAACAGTTTGGAATCTACAATCTGAATGAACGTATTTGGAATAATTAAATATTAAATAATTAAATATTATGCATGTATAACGAGGCTAGTGATTCCACAGAAAAAGACCACGCCATCTCTGCTTTATGCACTCCCCTGAAATTACTTAACCCTAACACCCCCTCACAACTGGTCCAGGAACATTTTCTCTAGTCCTAATCACAACCACAGCCATTACACACACAAAGATCTGCAACTGACCTGAGATCAGCGCTTCCCCGCCCATTTACCTGTTTGAGAGGCAGCAGCATGAACTCCTCGGTCTTGGAGACCTCCACGAAGTGCTGCAGGACGTACTTGTGCGCGGACTTGAGCAGGTCGCTGCAGGAGTGCGTGTCGGCGAAGCTGCGGATGCCCAGGCAGTTGGACGGGTCCAGCTGGCTCAGGAGGAACTTGCAGCAGGCGTCCCGCACCCCGTTCAGCTGCAGGAGGCTGGCGGCCGGAAGGAGAGTCTGGGTGGGGGGGGAGGGGACATTTTAAGAACATTTTAAAAGACAAACAAAACTGAGTCAACAGAACTGTGGTGCGACTCAATTAAAACTGTATACAAACAGTGCTACTAAAGATAATAATTAGGCTCTCTTTATTATTAGCATTTGCCATGGCTACAAAGAAATGCAGTTCTTTCTTCTCCTATACCCTATCTTAATCAATCATGCGAAATTATGAACAGATTCTGAACTATGAAAGTGAATATGTCAACACACAACTGCATAAAATTCTGATTCATTTTAAGTTTCATTTGTATTGGCATAGGAATGGGCTCAGCTACAGATTCTGTCATTTTGGCAAGCCGATAATCACACAATTCACACATTATAATCTGACAGCATTCTCTGTCGGAGAAAGCCCTGTGGTGCTTTCGAACGGAAGTGGCTTAAATAGCACTGCATCAGCACTGCAGTAAGTCTTTATATGACCTGTCAAGAGCCAAAGAAAACTGTTTAAGAGGCGTACAGGATGCCCAGCCGGCCATGAGAGTCGGTCTGGAGCAGACAGTGTGCAACTTAATACCAGCATGGCTGCTATATTCAGCTGTCATGCTGCCTCCGGAATGGACAGAGGCCAATGCAAATTTTAATCACTGATAATTAAACCGGACACACAACTTTCATTATGTCTGTGCACCATATGCAAACTGATTGGCTCTCTAATTCACACATACATACTGTACAGGCCAAGAAAAGAATCATATCCTCAATGAGATTTTGTTCAACATTTTAAACCATATTTATTTATTATTATGCTTATACATGGTGGATGATAAAGTGAACAACATTTTTAAAAGGATTTAAATTTGGAAGATGGTTTATTATTAATCGCATTTTATTACGGAGTTCCGTCATACAGCTCTGCGTGTCAAGAAGTGGATGTTTTCGTAGAACCATTGAATGGCACATTTTTTCTTTCATTGAACAAGAGCTGTCAAACAAAGAAATAAAGACACACAGCTGAAGTGCAGAGAAAGCACTAGCCTTGGCATCTCACAAAAAAGGCTATGGATTTGACATAACTGCGAAGAGGTAACAGTAGTGTTACGTGCCATGTTTTTCTTTTGTGTGGACTTCCCTGCCTTCACCTGTCAGTCACCATCCACCAAGTCCCACCTTCACCAAGCCCCACCCTCCGTGTCAATTCTGGACAGCCAATCATAACTCGCCACATCTACTATAAAAACCCCACCTGTTTGTAACAATGGATGTCTGACTGTTTGCTCTGTGTTATGTCTTTGACTATGTATGTTAACACCTCATTTGAACTTGTCTTGTTTTATGTACACTTCCAAGGCTTGGGACAGGTAAGACTGGGGGCTCCTGTACATATGCCCGTAGGCTATGTTATGTATAGATTCACTAGTCCTTAGGGGTGATTGCCAACCAATTGTATTTCAGTCTGCTAGTTAGAGTAGATAGGCCTTTTGTTTGTGTACTTGATACACTAGATTAGTTTACTCTCTGGTTTAGCTAGCTTGTTTGTTTGTTCTTTTGGCAACATCCAGCGTCCGTTGACCCTGGTAGTGTGTGTCTGGGTTGTTATATGTCTGGTAGTTTGTTGCACCGTTTTGTTTATCACAGTAAACACCCGTGCACTGAGTTGCTGCTTTGTCTGTGTTTTTGTTGTTGTTACCAAATCTACAGCATTAACATCTCCCGGCCATTTAACATCAAGTTACATACCCCATGCACCCCTAGACCCATGGGGTCGTAACATATTTGGGGGCTCGTCCGGGATTGCTGAATTGTAATGACAAAGGAATTAACTATAAAGATAACATTGTGTGGTTTGTACAGTGGTGCAGTATTAGGACAATGACTTCGTTTGATGTCAATGACTTTCTGAGCAATCTGTCAGAAGATGCACTGGATCTGTGCCGTAAGATTGACCTGCTGAAAATTGCAGAGCACGTGGGTCTTGTGGTGTCTGCTGCTCTCCGGAAGAGAGAGATTAAGTCGCGGGTAAGGGAGAGGCTGGTGGAACTCAAAATTCTTGCCTCGCCTGTTGCGGTTTGTCCGCTTGTCCAGCCTGACATGTCGCCTACTGGGCCTGTTGCGAGTCCACAGTCGCCTCGGGGCGCTGGTGGTTCTGCTGTGGTAGGAGTGAAAGAGGAGATTCCTCCAACTACCCCTCCACCTACATTGCCCAGGTTTGAGGCGTACTCGCCGAGTTCTTGTGGGTCGGGTAGTAATGCCCGGCTAAAGATCCGTCTCGCCCGGTTGAAGTTCGAGGCTGAGGAGAAGGCTCGTAAGGCAGATACTGAGGCACGAGAGAGGGCACGAAAACAGGAAAAGGAATTTCAGTTAGCTATGCGTAAGCTGGAATTAGAGACAGAGGTTAAGATGCGGCAGCTGGAGTTACAAAATGCTACAGAGCAAAATTCCACTGTGGTTACCCCAGGTACGTCCCCACCGCTTGGTTTTGCTGGCTATAATGTCAGGAGACATGTGGCATTACCCTCTTTCAGGGAGACTGAGGTAGATGCCTATTTCAGCACTTTTGAACGTTTGGCAGCAGCTCTTAACTGGCCCAAAGAAATTTGGACAACCTTGCTGCAGTGTAAACTAATTGGAAAAGCACAATATGTAATGGCTACACTAACTCTTGAGGATAGCATGAACTATGATGTGGTAAAAGCGGCTATTCTTCGTGTATATGAGTTGGTCCCGGAGGCCTATCGACAGAAATTTAGAAATCAAAAGAAAACCTCCGCCCAATCGTTCGTAGAGTTTGCCAGAGAAAAGGGAACTCTGTTTGACAAATGGTGTGCTGCGAGTAAAGTTGATAATTATGACTCTCTGCGTGAATTAATTTTGATAGAAGAGTTTAAAAATTGTGTTCCGGAACGTGTTGTAGTTTACTTAAACGAACAAAAAGTGATGTCTTTGTCTGAAGCTGCGATATTTGCGGATGAATTTGCACTCACTCATAAGACTGTGTTTGGTTCCACCCAAGGAGCTAAGTCTGTTGCTTCCCGCAGTGCAAAAGACAACGAATCTCCAAAAGATTCCAAAATGTCACCCCCACGGTCTAAAGAGGAACGTGAATGTTTCTACTGCCATAAGGTAGGGCATGTTATTGCTAACTGTTTCACTTTGAAAAAGAAAACCGCTGCCTCAGCTAAGCCTACAGGCTTTGTTAGAATTGTTCCTCGAAACACTCAGTGTTTAAACGGTCCTGAAAGCAAACCTGAAGGTTTTGAGCCGTTTATTTTTGAAGGTTTTGTTTCCCTTTCCGGTGATCCGACTGAGCAAAAACCGGTGCGGATTTTAAGAGACACGGGAGCTTCACAATCCTTCGTGTTAGCCGACGTGATAGCCGTATCGGACGTGACCTATAGTGGTGCTAATGTGGTAATTCAGGGCATTGATATGGCCTTGGTTACCGTTCCCTTACACAAAGTACATGTTCAGACTGATTTAGTCACGGGTTATTTTAATGTGGCTGTACGGTCCGCTTTACCTGTACCAGGCGTGGACTTCATTATGGGCAATGATCTTGCCGGAGGTAAAGTGCGTCCAGTACTCGAAGTTTTAAATAACCCCGTATCATGTCCCATCTCTGACATGTCTAGATCACTTCCCGGTGTTTTCCCTGCTTGCGTGCTCACTCGAGCTCAATCAAAGAAGTGGGGTGAGGAAGTTGATTTATCAGAATCTGTTTTAGCGTCCACTTTTACTGAGGATAGTTATCTCACCAAACCGGAAGTACCACGTGTAAAGCCGGAGGTAGATACAGAGGTTGAACCTCAAGATTTTTGTGAAAAAGAGGAATCTCTTACCTTATCTCTAGAGTTTGCCTCAGATAAATTGCCTGTCACTCGCGAACAACTAGTTGCTGCTCAGGAAAATGATCCGTCTTTGCGTAAGTATTTTGAGATGGTGGTTAAACCTGTTGCAATGGAAGAAAAGTCGACTGCTTATTTTGTAGATAATGGTTTGTTAATGAGGAAGTGGTCGTCTTCATTAATTAAGGGAGCCGAATGGGGTGTGGTTTTTCAAATTGTGGTACCTGGCATGTATCGACCACAGGTGTTAGCGTTGGCACATGAAAATCCATGGTCTGGTCATTTGGGAATTTCTAAAACGTATAATCGTGTGTTAAAGAATTTCTTTTGGCCAGGACTTAAAAGTGCTGTTGTAAAACACTGTCGGTCTTGTCACATTTGTCAGGTCACGGGAAAACCTAATCAGGTTGTTCCACCAGCCCCGCTCTGTCCAATTCCAGTACTTGGTGAACCATTTCAGCATGTAATTGTTGATTGCGTGGGTCCGCTTCCTAAGTCAAAGTCTGGTCAACAGTTTCTGCTCACTATAATGTGTATCGCGACTAGATTTCCGGAAGCTATTGCATTGCGCACCATCACTACCAAGAACGTCATTAAAGCACTGACTAAGTTCTTTTCTATATTTGGATTCCCTAAAATTATCCAAACGGATCAGGGTTCTAACTTTGTCTCGAATCAGTTTAAACAATTTGTGCAGTCTCTAGCTATTAAGCATCAGATCGCAAGTGCTTACCACCCTGAGAGCCAGGGGGCACTAGAGCGTTGGCATCAGACTCTCAAATCGGCTCTCCGCAAATATTGTTTGGAGACTGGAAATTGTTGGGAAGAAGGGTTGCCATACATTCTGTTCGCTTTACGAGAAGCGGTACAGGAATCGTTAGGGTTCAGCCCTGCTGAACTAGTGTTTGGGCATACTGTTCGGGGTCCTTTAAAAGTTTTAAAGGATCAGTTCATGTATGACTCGGATATAAAGCCTAATGTGTTGGATTACGTTAGTCAGGTCCGGGAGAAATTGCATCATGCCTGTTCCATTGCTAAAGAATCGCTCTCTTTGTGTCAGAGTAAAATGAAGCGTCGTTTTGATTGGAAGGCTGTCGATCGCAATTTCAAACCTGGTGATCAGGTCCTAGTTTTGCTACCGATTGCTGGATCTGCTTTGTCTGCTCGTTTTTCTGGTCCCTATACTGTAGAAGAAAAACTGAGTGAAAGCAATTACGTAATTCAAACACCCGATCGTAAGCGTCAGTCACGCGTGTGCCATATTAATATGCTTAAGGCATATAATTCTAGGACGACACTTCAGTCGAAGGATGTGAAGAAAGTTCTGCCTGTGTCACGAGTTTCTAGCATTAGCCCTGTACCTAGTAACCCCAGTTTTAATTGTACAGAGGATGAGGATGGCCTCGTGCTTCGGAACGCCCCTCAGCAGTGTGCTAGACTCACCAATTCGGAGACTTTGTTAGAATTGTCGTCCCACCTTGCTCACTTATCAGATGTTCAAAGGTCTGATATTGTTAATTTAATACATGAGTTTCCTAATCTTTTTGGTGATACTCCCTCGCAGACTACCGTAACACATCATGACATTGATGTGAACGGTGCCGCCCCTATTAGACAACACCCATATCGGGTTAATAGTACAAAACGTGAGGCTATGAGACGGGAAGTGCAATACCTGCTAGAAAATAATTTGGCTAAGCCCAGTGCTAGTCCATGGAGCTCGCCATGTATTCTTGTGCCGAAACCTGATGGAACGTCACGTTTCTGCACTGACTTTCGAAAAGTCAATGCGGTTACGGTGCCAGACTCCTATCCCCTACCGAGAATGGAGGACTGCATCGATAACATTGGTGCCGCTAAGTTTGTCACTAAACTTGACTTGTTGAAAGGGTATTGGCAAGTGCCGTTGACTCCTCGCGCGTCTGAGATTTCAGCGTTTGTTACCCCCGATAACTTCCTCCAATATAATGTTTTAGCCTTCGGCCTTAGAAACGCTCCGGCCACGTTTCAGCGTCTAGTCAATACAATACTAATGGGTATTTCGGATTGTTATGCCTATTTAGATGACTTGGTTATTAGGTCAGATAATTGGGCCGACCATGTTTCCGTACTGCGTTGTGTGTTTGAGAGGTTGGCCAAAGCAACGCTAACTCTGAATCTCGCCAAATGTGAGTTTGGCAAAGCGACAGTAACATACCTGGGAAAGCAAGTGGGTCATGGCCAAGTTCGGCCATTGGAAGCAAAGGTTGCTGCCATTGCTGGTTTCCCTGCGCCTACTAGTAGGCGTGAGTTACGCCGTTTCCTCGGGATGGCAGGGTATTATCGGAGTTTTTGTAGGAACTTCTCGGTTGTTGTGGCACCCTTAACGAGTGTGCTTAGTATTAGGAAACCTTTTGTGTGGACCTCAGACTGCCAAATAGCTTTTGAGGCTGTTAAGCTTTTGCTATGCAGTGCGCCTGTACTCGCGGCTCCAGACCTTGCGCAACCGTTTAAGTTAGAGGTTGATGCAAGCGCTCTAGGAGCTGGTGCGGTACTGCTACAAGAAGATAAAGATGGAATTGATCACCCTGTCTGTTTCTTCTCCCGAAAATTTAACAAACACCAAATAAACTATAGCACCATCGAAAAGGAAGCACTAGCGTTGTTATTAGCCTTGCAGTTCTTCGAGGTGTACATTGGCTCGAGTTCTACCCCTGTCGAGGTCTTCACAGACCATAATCCATTAGTGTTTTTATCGCGAATGTACAATCAGAACCAGCGCCTTATGCGTTGGTCGCTGATTCTACAGGCATATAATTTAAATATTCGCCATATTAAAGGGACTGACAATGTACTGGCTGATACATTGTCTCGTAGTTTTGAATAATTAAAACATTTGAATAAATTGTGTGTGTAATAGTGCGGTAACACCACTATGTGCTAAAAATAAAAATATCATGTCAGGTATTGAATTGTGTATAGGTAAGGGGAAATTGTCACAATGTGTGTACGCCTGTTTAAAAAAAAAAAAAAAAAAAATGGGGTAATTATGTACTTCGGTACTTTAGAATGGAGTGGGGTATAAGATTACCATGTGTGTTAACTAACTTAAAAATAAATAAATGTGTTAAGATAGTTCTTAAGGGGGGAAGTGTTACGTGCCATGTTTTTCTTTTGTGTGGACTTCCCTGCCTTCACCTGTCAGTCACCATCCACCAAGTCCCACCTTCACCAAGCCCCACCCTCCGTGTCAATTCTGGACAGCCAATCATAACTCGCCACATCTACTATAAAAACCCCACCTGTTTGTAACAATGGATGTCTGACTGTTTGCTCTGTGTTATGTCTTTGACTATGTATGTTAACACCTCATTTGAACTTGTCTTGTTTTATGTACACTTCCAAGGCTTGGGACAGGTAAGACTGGGGGCTCCTGTACATATGCCCGTAGGCTATGTTATGTATAGATTCACTAGTCCTTAGGGGTGATTGCCAACCAATTGTATTTCAGTCTGCTAGTTAGAGTAGATAGGCCTTTTGTTTGTGTACTTGATACACTAGATTAGTTTACTCTCTGGTTTAGCTAGCTTGTTTGTTTGTTCTTTTGGCAACATCCAGCGTCCGTTGACCCTGGTAGTGTGTGTCTGGGTTGTTATATGTCTGGTAGTTTGTTGCACCGTTTTGTTTATCACAGTAAACACCCGTGCACTGAGTTGCTGCTTTGTCTGTGTTTTTTTTGTTGTTACCAAATCTACAGCATTAACATCTCCCGGCCATTTAACATCAAGTTACATACCCCATGCACCCCTAGACCCATGGGGTCGTAACAGTAGCTACATATAGCTTTGCTTTGTTTGGGCACATAAAGATTAGCACAACTGTGTACCCACATTAACTGATACATATCAATCATTTATATTTGCTGCATTATTTACAGTGAGACCTTTGCAAAAGAGACGATGGAAATGAGGCCAACCCGGGTGACTTCCCAGTGCTCTCGCTCTGGGCCCACCCCAGGCAACTGAGCCCAGCTTACTGTGGAGCCCTGTAATGAGGAGGCCTGTTTCGAGCATGGATACTCAAATCTGGACCTCAATTCCAAATCCGTCCCTGGTTTCCTTTTCCCCCAGCTAATTAACTGAATAATTAGTGCTACCGATTGGCCAGACTGCATTCACACCTGACTCCCTGGTAAAGGGAGGGTGGAAAACCACCAGTGCTCAGACCTTGGGGGCCGTGATTTGAGTAACAGGGGTTTAGAGCATGGGGGGGGGGGGTCATCACTGTAAAAATGTCCCGCAGAGGGACAGGGTCTCACCTGCACGTTGCCCTCGCCCACCACGATCTCGGCGGTGTACGCGTACTGCACCAGCTGCTCCAGCGCCTGCGGGTCGATGTCGTGGAGCGTGACGTGGGTCTGCCGGCTCTCCGACATCTCATCTGCACGGTGAGACGCCAAGAAGAACGTTTTTACAGGAAACCGATTTCATTTACTTTTCCCCAATTTCAGGCCTTAGTGTTTTTATTTCCATTTTCCTTTTCAAGAGGGATGCAGCTAAGCAGTTCTCTGGGCTCACCAAAAGGAACTAAAGTTCCCAGCTTTCAGCCATGTTGCTACATACGGTTTTTTTCTTATTAAAATATATATATTTGAATATCAAATCTAAATGTGAAATTTGACAGCCCTAAACTGCATTAGTGGGGGCTGCTGGGTGTCTAAAAGACACTTGTAGGGTGTAGAATGGCCCCACGGTCTGGTGTCAACTCTAGACCCTGCCAGTCCCAGGTCAGTGTGACATCCATGACTCATCACACACCAGTGACCCCTTGCCTCGGTAGGATTAATTTCTTCGAGCTTTCCCAACATGCCTTTTTTCAGCAGACCACACCAGTAGAGGGCTTACTAAACACACACACTCCTGCCAAAAAGGTGTGAGTGTGAGTGCACTTAAGATAGAAAAGACAACTTTGTGCACACACAAGTGAGGGGGAGGGGGCGTTCCCTTTTTTTTAAAAACATAATGTAAGGGCAGAAGAGGAATTTATCACGGGTAGAAACATGTATTTCAGTGCTAACGGCCCTTCTTGGATGTGCCAGCACAACCCTCAAGCTGGGAAAGATCCCGGGTCAGAATCTACCTGCCGGTGCAGTGGTGAGGGGGTGGGTACTGATGGCTGGAGGGGGGGGAGGGGGGGGGCACTTACTGGTGAACATGGCGTGGAAGTAGGGGCTGCAGGACGCCAGCACCACCTTGTGCGCCTTGATCTCCTTGGCGCCCACGTGCAGCACGATGTCGCACAGCAGGCTGCGCTGCCGCATGCGGTTCATGGAGACGAAGGAGTCGTGGTAGTGCCGCTTGGAATTGTGGGAGATGCTGTGGCCGTCGCGGTTCAGCAGCTGCATGCCGCCCTCCATCATGGCGTGGCGGTCGGTGGCCGGGTCCTTCCCTGACCTCGCTCGGGGACTCGACAGCGAACGACAAGCCTCTGTTTTTTCCCCCACCCCCCCGGTGTGGCACAGCGGCAGAATCGGAGAAACAGAAAGAAAAAGCACCAGAGACATTATTAAAAAATCAAGATCTTTAAAAAAAATAAAAAACAAATCAGTGAAACTTCGGACTACGTGGCGAGTGGAGCTACCATTACACCTGTCAATCACCAGCTTGTTTTGATGACTGAAAATACAGCTCACCACAGCGAAACACTTGTGACTGATTTAACATCACTAATTAACACATGATGGCTTCACAAATTTTGTTCTTCATGAAGGCTCAATCAACCATTGCTATTCAATGAAAACGTCCAACTCAAACGGTGCTTTGAAGCTGCGCAATAGCCCTACGATCTTTTAAGTGCTAATTAAGATCCCCATTAGATCAAAGCACTGGGACTCATCTGTTTTCTATTTCTTCCCTGTTGTGATGCTTCTGGAATGGCGTGAGCAGCACTTGGCCATATATGAAGGAGGAGTCAAAATGCCTAGTCATGACCGATTCAAGCAAGTCAGTTTTATACTAATCCAAACCTTCACCTGGGATCTCCTCGTATGTCGTCATGAATACCCCGAGACCAACTCGCACCTGCATCTCTCCTGATTAAAAGTCACAGCCAATAAAAATCCAGCTGGGACCCCCTGGGAACCCAAAACCAGTTCAGTCAGCTTTTGTTTTTACTGTGTGGTCCTGGGTTCTGATAAGTTTAGGCAGTTCCTCCAAATCCTCCAGATTTGACCCCCACCCCCACCACCCTTTTCCACCATATTCACAAGCAGTCATCTACAGATGTTTGCATAGCCTTGCCACCTGGTGCAGTGGTTGCTGAACACAGTAACAGCAACTGCCTGTATTTTGTATTTAGATCACAAGCTAACATTTAAAGTGTAGACAGTACATCCTTTTTCTTGAACTTCGGCTGCTCAATTAATTTTGTCTAATGTCTGTCAAACAGGTGTGTGTGTGATGTAGTGCTCACAGATCAGCATCACATACTCCCAGAATGCCCTCTGCCTGAGCTAGCAGAATTCCCTCAGTAGATTTGTAACCCCTGGGCCCAGAGATTTTCCTGAGCTTAACATCACACTAAAAATAACTTGAAGGCTTTCCTTTCTATCCCGCTTTCCAAAACTGTACATGCAATATTCCCGCAATGCGATGGCCAAGCTCGGTTCCACTTCTGTTTAATCATCTGCGCCTGTCCCTCTACTCAATCAGTACTCATGGAACAACCAACAGACACGCCCTAAATTCCTTCCCGGTCGTGCACTTCTGCGCAATCCGGAAACGGCAGCTTGTTGTGGAACAGCCATCTTTGTGTAAGATGACGTTCTGTGGGGAGGAATTACACCTCTAAAACCTCTTCAGTACTCGTCATGTAACTGTGTGTTTATCCATCTGCTTCTGCTCCAGCGGCTTCTTCTGCATTCTCCCACTTGCAGGTTTGACGAGGCCCATAAACCAGGCTCAGCTCCATCCACCACATTAGGACAGGCATGTTTCTTTCATGGGACGTCCCACATCCCCCACCTCGACCAAAAGACGTGTGCGTGTGCGTGTCTGACTAAGTCCACAACTCAGCAGCAAGAAAAAGCCCTTTCTAAAAAAACATCAAAAGCCCAAGAGGCTTTCGGGGGTGTGAGCATTGCCCATGCTTCCATTACCCACAACCTAACCCTGGAAAAACAACACTGTTGTGCTCAATGGAAACAAGGTGTTCGTTTGCACATTCACTAATCCCCTCGTGAGAGCATCAGCTCCATACACTTCACCCACTGAGAGAAGGGTCTGCATTCTTTATTAAAACAATCATTCTTTATTATTTGTAAATGATCGTGATGAGAACATTAGTTCCATTTTACTGTTCCAGTTCCGCAAACTGATTGGAACACACTAAAGTAATTTGAGATTATTTAAACAGAATCAAGTGGGCAATAACCCGGTGAATGATATTCATCATAATAAAATACAAAGTTATGCATGTGGGAAACAGAGAAATTGCTGGGATATAAAGCAAAACGTTGCGAGTACAAATTAAAGGCGGCTACATTAAAGTTACCCAATGCCTTTGTTCCTATACAATAAGCAGAACTTTAGCTTAATGTACATATTCTGCACATAACAGGAACTTCATTTCTTTCGTTTAAAGAGGCATCAACAGCACGGAACAGCTTGCCAAGCCATGTATTAGAGACAGAGAGCCTCGGGGGTATTCCAGAGCTGGATACTCCCAGTTTGCAGGTAAATGGTGAGCCTAGATGGGCTGAACGACCTGTTCTTTTCTTTTTTTAATGTGTCCTTATGTTGTTATTTGCATAAAACAGTTTGCAGAGGGGATAACGTTGTCATTGTCTGAATTACAAATCACACTAACAAGCTAACGATACGCAGCAGATGATGACATGAAGCTGGATACGTGTTTATGAGCCTTTTTTTTTTTTTTTTTGTTACTTGCACACGGTGTGATTTCAGAATGAGTATTAATGAGAAACCATCAGAGTTGGCCTGAATTTAAACTGGAACGACACATCCTCCACAGAATTGTCTGGTGCTTGGAGCTAAAGCCTTCACAAATTGGCTGAGGGGAACGCAATAAATCAAGCTGTTGCTGACAAAGTCGTGAGGAGACCCCTCTGAATCCAGACTGAGATGAGACAACCGGGACTATTCCAAACAGACAGGCTTTCTTTTATGTCATTGGTCGGCGCTGTGATGATGCGTTCTGAAAGAGAACCAGACTGAGACCAATGACAGGTTCCAGGCACAAAATGAAGGGTTAGCAGTTCACTTTCCCCACTTTTCCCCCCACCCAACAGCTCTTACACAAAATTGGACCCACAAGGCTGTCAATGTGATCACAAGACCTCAAGCCTCAGAAACCAATCTGTCCTGACGTAATAACCAAATTACACATTCACGTCAGGAATGTCTCTGTCTTATACAATGTTCTTTCCATGTTTCCAGACACCAGGATATGGGCTTATGTGGTTCATCCAGAGCGGAGGTAACCCGAAAATCTCATCTGGTAAACTCCATATTTTCACTGTATGATGAGACCTGAATCATATCTTGCATAGGATACATTTTGCCATCCATCTGCAAAGTTAATCGTATTCCCATAAAATGTGTGGTGTATTACACGTGATGTTGGATAATAGCTTTAACATTAGTAATGGCATTGGAAAGTTCTCATGTGGGAGCTCAGCCTACATGTGTCCATGTAGAAATACACATTGGGATGAAAGCTGTCTCAGTAACTGTCTCAGTAACGGATATGCTGTACAGAGGCATCAATGTGGCCATGTAAGTCAATAGTGGCAAAAAAACCTCCCCCAGACTGAGGTGACTAAAGCACAGCCCTTTGTTTCCTATTGTTCCAAATCACTAACAGATGAGACACTCCCCAAAATTATGGCATACTCAAAATTGAACCAGTCCACTAATGAACAGGATACAGTACAGTTCATAAGTATTTGGACAGTGACACATTTTTTGTTGTTGAGTGCGTTCAAAAGCCTTGTGGTCTGTGTATTTTCCCATCAATTTACAACTTTTCATTCTTTGTAACGGGTCAAAACTTTGCTTAATGCATTTTGCTTCAACTCCTTGTAATAAGGGAGGCAATTGCTCTAGCATCACATCAATATATATTTTTTCTTTTTCATACATTTTTTTACTTTAAAATGAGTCAATTAAACTAGTTCCAGGTCCATTGTGTGGCCAAAATGTCTCCTCCTGACTTGCACCGACTCACAGATGAGCTTCTGAAAGTGGCTTCATGCTTTAAATAATTCAGCAGGCTCTCTTTAAAAGTCCCCCACTGTCAGGCACAGCCCGCTTCGCTGCACGTCCAGGGAAATGGGAGAACGGAGAAGACATTAGCGTTATGACTGAGCAAACTGATGTCCTAATACAATAATCACCACAGATGCTGGTGTCAGTTACCCCGCAGGGTAAACGTATGGAGCAAAAACCAGTTTTTCACTGTACACTTTGTGTGTTCCTCAAATGGATACACTCCTTATGGTACACTTGTTGTGTTGTAATTCTCTAGAACATTTGTTTTTAAACAGGGGGGCTCCCGGACCTCTGGGGCTCCCTGAAGGAACTGGAGGGTGTCTCTGGTCAGACTTGATATGCAATGACTGCATATAGATTCGGAAAAAATGTTTAAATATTATTTATTTATTTTTAAAGCAACCTTTTTAACTTATTGGGGTCCCCTTGATCAGAAAAGTTTGACAACCCCTGCTTTAGAATTTAACATAAAATAAACAATTCTAAAATTTAAAACTGTGGCACCTACTGATTAGGGTAAGGAGTCGAGGCACATGGTAACAGTAATAAATATGTTGTAGTTAACATGACATACAGTGACAATTTTTGTTCTGGCTCTGTACTCCTGGATACTGGATTTGAAACGATGAATATAAGGTTAAAATGCAAACTAATTCTCGCTCATACATGCCAGAGCCCTAACACTACCTCCACCATGTTTCAAAGATCAGGTGGTATGCGCTGGATCATGAGCAGTTCCTTTCTTTCCCCACAATTTTGGTAGAGGTCAGTACTAATCTCATCTGTCAATAAGAGTTTGTCCCAGAACTTTTGTTTTAAACTAACTTTTTAGTTCTCCAAGTCTAACCTCGCCGTTCTGTTCTTGATGCTTACCAGTGGTTTGCATCTTGCAGTGAACCTTCTGGGGTGATGCTAGTGTGGTCTTCTCGTTGTGTCAGGCGTTGACACATCTATGCCTGCATCTTGGAGTGTTCCTGATGTCTGACAGGGGTTTTTCTTCAAAATGAAGTCATCCACTACCACGGTCTACCAAGTTGTTCGATGTTGCCGAGCTCACCGGTGTGTTCTTGCTTCTTAACAATGTATCAAACTGTTGCATTCGACACATCCAATGTTTTGCCTATGTCTGATCGATTTACTCTGTTTTTTCAGCTTTATGGTGGCCTGGTTTACTGGTATTTGACACTTAGTTAGGTCTCTATGTTGAGAGGCAACAGCAACAGGCTCCAAATATAAATGCCAAGCTTAAAATGAATACTAGACCTTTGCGCATGAACTAATGATGCAACACACAATTGGCCAAGGAACAGCTCCGCATCCAATGTGCTGGAGTACAGAGCCAAAACAATAATAAAAAATAAAAAAAGAATCGTCACTGTCAAAATACTTACACAGATCAGTGCAGATCAATGAATCTGCTTACAGTGCTTCCTGGAACTCACCTTCCAATGAGAACAATCAGCAGGGAAATGGTGGAGATGAGGCACTACAAACTGACATGTACCCACTGGCAGGCAAGTTGACTTGAAACAACCGTAAGGCCCAGCGCGCAGACCTGCTACTCTCAGCCCTCTTTGCTAGGGCACAGCTGCCCCTATGGGCAGCCAGAGAGGGAGAGCGAGAGACACACAGCTTCCATTTTAGAGGTGATTCACCAGTCAAATGTCCTGGGAATGTAGCCCGGCTTCAACAACAAGTGCAAGGGAGCCTGACGACGAAGGGAAATCTACCAGAGACGTTCTCTGCTTCTTATGCAGGCCCTTGTATTTAGACCTGGACTTGAGATTTCCACACAGTACTACCATGAGACATTTGGCATCCTCCAGTGACATGCGCTCCCATCCCATTAGCGAATGATAAATGAGTGAACATATTGCGCTGTAATTTCTGCATCACTTTGGGGGGGGTTTTTTTCTCCCGACGACTTTTTTTTTTAACTTAATTGGAGGATAAGAGCTACATTTTTGTGTAAATGTACCCAAAGACCATCAGTTGAATAACTGAAAAATGAAACATCAGTTGCAGAAAAAGAGCAGGAAAGTACACTCTACTCCAGACCCTCTTCTGTCTGTGGGGACAGAAGTTTGGGGGAGGTAATTTTCCCCCATAGTCTCCATGTGCGAAAGATAAAGATGGCACAGAAGATGGCCACTGCTTATTCAACGCATGTTCGAAGGCAGCAAGAACCTACTGCTACACAAATTACGTTTTAATTAGTGTTCGTGTGTATAGAAATGCTATATATTGTAGAGGTCATTATGTTGATATAGGGCACACAGTCAATTTCTTACCTAAAAGTGTAATTCCGTAGTTAGCCTACACTTTTACATAGGAAAAAGAGACTGAAGCTTTCAGTTATGTTTTTTGCATCATAGACATGGTTCTGTCTCGTGAGACAAAGAAAATTAATAGACAGTACACTTGGTTATGTTGCACAATCTCAAATGAATACAGTCATAATGGGCAAATGGAAATGTTCGATTTTGTTTTTCTTCCATTAGACACAAAGCATTCACCCAATCCTCAGGCACTAAACCCTTTTGCTTTTCATTTACTTGTCAAATAGGATGCAGGAGGCAAAACTGCCAGAGGGATCATTTGTGGGGGGAAAAAATATTTGGTTACCAAGCAACAAAACAATGAAGAATCATTGATAGATCTTTTATAATAAGTGTGATTAAACAAAAGGGGCCCCCTCTGACATGTGAAGGGTCTTTTCTTTCCTGCTCAAATTTGTTGTGTTAGGGAGGAACATTTCAGCAGGGACAATGTCCAGTTTCCTTACATCAGGCTTTTGCTCGCTACTGATGCTGAACGGTCTCAGTTTTCGTAAGTGCTGCAATTCAGTAGCAAAATAGGGCTGTATACACACAGTGCATATCCATCACATTCAAATTTCAAGGCGTACAAGCTAACGGATACCATGGAACAGCAGGATGGGACCAAGGCTACCCATATCTAGCCTATATCCTTAGTGGGAGTTACAACCTATATCCTAGTTGAGGGTACAGGACACAGTCACATTTTGCTCCAGGATATATTGATATTCACAAAATGATAGTAGCCTATACATAAAAGGTAAGCACAATACTCAGGGAGCATGAACCAAGCCCTGCGCTGCAACGGTCATTTTTTCACTCCCTGACTGCATTAGGTAGGCTACTTCAAAATCTGTAAAGATCCATACCATGGTCCTTATTCAGCACATCTGCAACACACTGTGCAACTGAAATCTACGGTTGCAATTAATTCAGATATACACACGTTTTTAAATTATGTCTCGTGTACTTACATATGTCAAAACAATCCAGACATTGCTTGAACGTGTATCTGTGCTTTAGAATCCCCTGGTACCTTCCTTTGGCAGAATACAGTTGAGTTTATTGTCCAAAGATGAGAAGGGAGAAAAAGACTACTTGGTAATATGAACGATCTACGGTTTATTTCCTTTCTTCTTTAATATATCCTTAGCAGAGGGTACATACTGTATGATCCTACTAAATGATGTTTGCCTTTGGCATCTTCATACGGCCCATCTACATAACCGTGCAAGGCATAAAAATATGAAGCAAGCCATCAGTCGTGTTGACGTAAATGCAAACCGCACGAGCACCGATATTCATTTAAGGTAGTTTCGGTACCTAGGGCTGGTCAACGAAGCAAACCTTCATTAAACAAAATCAACTAAGATTATCCCTTAAATTTTACCCATTGACACCACCGCATTTGACCTCATTCCGGCCTGGATGTGCCAGTCTATCGAACACGGATTTGTATTTAAATATCTAAAATAATTTCTACAGAGCACACGGGATGCCATTCTGCGTCGTCCACACAGTCGATTCTATACTACCTTAATACGCCAATGATGACACAGTCTGCACTGAATTTTCGAGGAAGCTTGAATTAAAATCTGCATTAGCCAGCGTTAGCTACATATTACAACATGCATAGGAAACTTGTTTTAACAAGTAAGAAATATTATCTACAGGAGGCAATTGAATATATTCGCGTGGATTCAGCCTGTGGCAGCGAAACATATTGTTGACATTGGTTTCTCTAGCTACGCGAGACAACACAGATCGCTAGCTAGCTGGCCATAATAGCATTATGCAAACAAAACCGTGCGACAGGAATTAAAACTCGCCCGAAGGCAAATTTAGCTAGCTACAATAGCTTCCTATCTACCGAAAAATTGATACCAACTAACAACTGGATTTAACTGGTGCTTGCCATCGTGATAGGCTACTGATGATGTCGAATACTGTTGACAATCATTACGTTAGACTCTAGCCTAATAATATTAGTATCGATAAATGTTAACACATGAACGCTTTTGACATTCAAAGGCAGCCGTTTATGAACCAAAATATAGCCCAGTTAGCCAAGCCAAACAATATTAATCATGCCAACTGTTTACTAAACGTTGTCCACATTAAATGACAACAATCTGAAGTTTTAATTGAGCTACATATCGAAAAGAGACACACTGCATTTTAGTTATAACATTAGCAAGACGGTCAGTTGGAAGTCGATCACAACTTACCCGTTATGTATGTTTGCAGGGGCAGCGACTTTCTTACAGATAGTTCGCAAACCTTTCCAGATTATTTCGCAGCATTGGAAAAACTGATGCCTATACTATAAAATCGGGGATTTGGTTCTTTGTTTAAACCAAGAGACCTGAATAGCTCTGCGATTTGAGGAGTTCGGGATCACATGTCCGCATCAAAACACAGCTCTCTAGAGTCAGTTTGAAAGAAGAGCTGGTAAATATCTTGGTTCTATCAGCCTTCCCGCAAATATTTTTAAGTCTGCACAGAAATCGTATAACGACCTATTGTTTAACATTCATACACATTTACGATGCATGGGACAATGTTTTTCATGTCAAATGTACTTGTTATAGAACACACTGTCATACCTGGTTCTCTTACTGCATTGGGCATGTTTGACGTAGGTGCATATGTTTTAAGTGGTCCAGTCCCCGAAGAGCCCATCTGATCCAGTATGATTCGGGTAATCGGCAAACTCTCTTCCAAGGCAAACCATCAATTTCCCCAGTGAGCAAGAGGAAGGTCAGTCGCGAAAATCCCTGATTTTTATTTTTAAGGGATGATCAAAAGCAGCTCACCTGAACTGGATGGGGGTTTATTGTTTCAGTGTAATCGGAGATGAAAGAAATATGTAAACCTAATGAGGAAATGGTGGTAGTGGTTTGGCAAATAGCCTACTCCTATCTTGAGCACCTTTTTATTAGGTAAGTATGCAACTTACAGTTAGAATAACAATGACCTTATATCATGCTTTGGCGGCCTGAAATATGTGCTTATACTATATCAAAATTAATTTAAGATTGAAGAGATGGATGTTTCTTGTGAGTCATGACAGGCCTAACATTTTGTCACTTGAACTGTGATAGTCTGAAGCGACAATTAGTTATAGTAATTCACGTTAGCATATCATACTTACTGAGTGTGCAAACCTTTTGTTTAGCCCTTCCAGTGAGCCTTGCTAATGTGAAAGTTGTCGTGAAACAGAAGACCAAGCTACTCAGCTGATTAGTTGGTCGGCCCCGGATGTGATGTTGGGCGGAAGGTGTAGTCACATTTTGGATCCAGCATGGCATCAACGAGCAAGCGGTAAGGCTATTGATATTCTCGTTTTGACAGCGATATTTATCCCAAACGAAATGTCCGCTCTATTTTTTTTACTGTGTGTTTTTTGTTGTTAGAGAATGGCTGAGTGATGGAATGAAAGTTCTGTGTAAGCCTTTCCCTGTTCGATATCGTAGCTACATACTAGCATGCAAGGCCCTTAAGCTTAAGTAGCTAACGCTACTGTTAACTACGTGGTTGGGGTCTGGTGAGCGCAAGCTAGCTGTTCTGATACGGTATGTACAGTGTGCCTAGTTATAACTTATAGGCCTACTAACTGGTATATGTGCTGGCCCAGCACAAGGCATTATGAACCAGCAGTGAGTTCTGCTGTCATTACATGAAGCTTTTAATCCCTCCCAAAAATTCAGCGCCTTGTACGTTAGTTTGCAAGGTGCACAGTTGCATCTTGGTTGGCCTGTTAAAGTAATACCCACGTGTAGGCAGCTGCAAACACCGAGTACGACATAAGCAGTTGTAATTTGGCAGGCTACAGTAACATTACTACCAGGTTTAATTGATTTAAGTTTGCTGGCTAGAAAGTTACATTTGTTTAAATAAAGCTTGTTTGTTAGTTAACTGCTGCGTTTTATGAGGTCGCTGCCATGATTATATTTAGTTTGTTTACAAATATCGTTAAAGTATTGACGCTAGTAGTTAAACCAAACACGGCCGTTATGTTGCCTTGTACGGGGCAGTTGTTTGAATACATTGCCGTTTTATGATCCTTATTATTGTGGGCCAAGACGCTCTTCAAATGATTGAAATTTTGTTTCACTTCTTGGGAACCATTTAATCCATTTACTCTCTGGGCCTAATGAGCCAGCTCTTGGGGACCCAGCATTTAATTTAACGGAGCATTCGAATTATGTATGTGTATTTTTAAAAACGTATTTATCCTCTGTTTCTCTATCTGGTAAAGATAAAAAAAAAAAACATAAATAAATATAAATATATAAATCCTGATCCATAATTTTGATTAATTATTCATGCAGTTGACTGATTTGTTATTATTGTATTTAAAGGAACAATTATGAAAGGTTAATGGAAACAGCCACCCCTAATTTAAGTGGAATAATATGTTAAACACCTTTGACCTACTTTGTATTCTGCAAACTTAAGCATGCTGCTACAAGAGAGAGTTTTAATTGTCAAGATGTCAAATGAATGAGAAATCCACAGTTTAATCAAACCTTATGTCTAACAACTGTTTTAATGGACGCTAGCATACTCTGTGGGTTTGAAGATCCAGGATTTGGAAATGCTAGAGCATTACTGGCTCTGAGAAGAGTAGGTTTGCTGTTGGATCAGTGCCATGGACAAACATCAGTGATCTCTCCATGGCTCTAGATGGCTCACCGAGCCCACAGTATCAGCCAATCCACATGCTGATTAGTGGAAATGTGCCGCACGATTAGTGGAACTGTGCTGCACTGTGTAGCCTTGTTGCCGTATTAAGTTTTCAGTAGTGTTGCTGTCTCACCTTTCAGGAAGCTGGAGGACCTGAGCGTGGATGAGTTCCTGGCCTCAGGTTTTGACTCAGGAGATGAGGAAGACTCTGAGGAGGAGTCTTCTGTACTGCAAAATGGAGGGGGCAAGAAATCTGGAAAGTCCAGTGACAAAGCGCAAGTCAAGTAAGCGTGACAAGAGTTAAGAATGAGCAGACGGTAGCAATTAATATGTGATTGTGGTGGTGATATTAAATGCCACTTCCTTTTCAAATATACAGCAGGAGTCAATGCTCAAACACATTTAATCTGACCTGATATTCAGTGGACTCTGTCTAAGATGGGGATATGGAAAACTGTTAAAACACAGTAGCATTATACTGCAGTGTTATCTTATTTATTCTTTTTTTTTAATTAGATTTATTTCCTTTAACCGGTACACTGTCTATACTCTTTTGTAAAGCTCTTTTAATTTAGTTGGAACCTCCACAAATCCCAGAAGCAGAAGCTATGTATGGAATAATGGAATAACATTTAAAAATTGAAAACACAGTTTGCTACAGTATGACACTTGTACAGTATGACGCCGTGACGTGACTATTCTACAGGGGCGAGAAAAAGAAAGGCGAGGCGTCCCAGCACAAGGACCAGCTCTCCAGGCTGAAGAACAAGGACCCCGAGTTCTACAAGTTCTTGGAGGAGAATGACCGCTCGCTCCTCAACTTCGATGACACGGATAGTTCTGAAGACGAGGACGAGAGCAAGTACCACACGCTACCCAACCAACTGGAGGTGCCTACTATATAACACCATTCTGGTCTTCCTGCTTTGTGTATGATTTTGTTTTTTGCGCCAGTTGCAAACCTTTTTTAATTTCGACCTTGTAATTATGTCCTGCTAGCAGT
Organism: Anguilla anguilla; assembly: GCF_013347855.1. Classification (NCBI taxonomy): domain Eukaryota; kingdom Metazoa; phylum Chordata; class Actinopteri; order Anguilliformes; family Anguillidae; genus Anguilla; species Anguilla anguilla. Next base: position 31,767,652 of record NC_049213.1, on the reverse strand, counting down.
GTGAGTTGCTTGTTGGCACACCCAGCAAAGGTTTGGTCAGCTGATTTAACATTTTTCAAAGGCTGTGCAGATGCTAAATTAATGTAATTTTCTAGTTTAAAGGTGATATCCTGTGATTTTTTTTTCTTCACTCTATCAACACGGTTCCTGCGTGTACTACATATTTGTGTGTGTCCTGTGTCCGTGTCTTCAGGAGGCCAGCTCTGGGGAAGAAGAAGGAGATGAAAAGGTGGCAGAGGCAGCAGCAGCAGCAAAGAAATCCAAGAAAGCTAAAGCAGAAGTCATCAAAGTGACCGAAAAAATGGTGGAAGAATGGAGAGCAGCCATCAAGGTTGTAAAAAAAAATGTTCACATTTTGAAAATAAGTCATTCAAAATGACTAGTAATTGCAAAGACAACAGAAGGTTTCCAGAGTGGCCCACCCAGTTAAGGTGCTCGGCATAGTAATAATGCGTTCTGTGGCCTTTAAGTTACATTAGTCACTTGGCCTTGCTTGACCACACCAGTGCGTACTGTTGCTGGGGCGCTGCAGACACGTAATTGGCCAGTGTCACCTAGAGGGGGCGGTTCATTTAGCACGATAACTCTGGAATTATCTCTCACCATTACCTTCAAATGGGTGCCAGACATCTATTGGTTGTTTGTTTGTTCCTCAAGAGCGGTAGCTTATACGGCGATGAAGTGGTCGGTAGATTTAACGCTTCAGACGCTCATGCTCATCCTGACCTCTAAAATTGTGAGCAAGGGGTTGTTCCTGCAGCTGCAAAATGGCCTGGAAAACAGAGTGGGAAACGTATATGAAATAACGTCAGATCTCAGTTAGCAAATAACTGGTCCACAGGATGGGTATAAAACCAGAAGTAGCACACACTCACACCTTACAGCAAGCTTTTCATCGCTGATTCAGAAAGGCACTAAACTGAAATGAGTGGTATTGATGAAAAAATAAATACCGTCAAAGTTACAGGCTTGTCTTGGCACATTTTATACAGAATATGAGGGGAAATAAACAGTACTTGATATAAAGACTGGACCTGAACAAAGTATGTCAAGTTCTCCTGTAATGTATCACGATTGCCATGGTAACATATTGAGTATGTAATGATAATGTGATGGTGTTTTTTTTTTCAGGAGGAACTCACTCTCAAGCTGTTTCGGGACATTACCCAGGCCTTCAAGGCTGCCGTGGCAACCACCAAAGGCGAAGGGGGTGACCCGTGTCGCTACAAGGTGGAGGACAGCTCAGGTAGCTCGCTAACAGTGTTTGTTTATGCCTTTCACTGCGTTTATGCCTGGGCTGAAAGCCACTTCCCACAAAACAGTTAAAACGGTTAAAACAGTTAAAGGACATGGTCAAAATAAACCGTCTAAATATCAGACATAAGATCAGTTGCTGTTAAACCGATTTAAAATGTTTTTTAAAAAAAACAAATGGATGTGGTCTGCTGAACTTTGAGTTTTCTAACAAAGCGTTGATGTCCCCCCTGTGCTGCGAGCGCTTTCACTGATGCCCTGTCTCTCTCTGGTCCAGTGTTCAATGCTCTGGTGCTCTTCTGCATCAGAGACATGTTCGTGGCCCTGCAGCGGATGCTTAACCTCAAACCACAGAAGGACCAAAAAACGTGAGTGTGCACCATCGTTCCCACGGCCGGGGACCTCCGGGGGTTCCTTTTGAAAGCTCGAACGCGCTCGACTTTTAGGGTTTCAGGGCGTCCTTTGTGACCTTTAAAATGCCTGACTTTGAGTGTGGGGAAAACGGGTTATGTTAACGGGGTAGGGCTTTCAGGAGAAGAATGAATTATTTTCTTAATATTTACTGATGTCTGTAGACATCGATGTAAGTGCAGATAATGTTCTTGCAAACTTTTAAAATGGTCCGTGTGTGACTTATACCCGCCCTCTGGTTTTCCAAGTCTGGTGCTGCCATCGTCCAGCCCCCGGTGGCAGAAGAACCAGCTGGACATCAAGATGTACCTGAGCGGCATCGTTCAGGTGTGTAGCCTCAGGTCTGGCCGGCTTTGTTGACGTTGGTCTTGAGTTCACATTGACCAGATGTGGGAATTTGCCTTTGTGTTGATGCAGCTTGCGTAGCTAACGTACGATGCTGTTTGGCCCCCACAGCTCCTGTCTTGCTTAACGGAGGCTACGGTCATCAGCGCGGTGCTGAAACATGCCAACCAGATGGTGCCGTATTACCTGTGTCTGCCCAAACAGTGCCGCCACCTCCTCAAGGTGAACCGTTCGCCACGGGCTGCGCAGTCAGCGTTTTAATACTGTCATTAAAGTGTGTTTTTAAAATGTTTCTGTTTGCAGAGTGAATGCAGGGCAGGGCCATGCATCATAAAGTTGAAACTCATTTTTTTAATGTTCAATTTCATGACCGTTTTACTAAAAGCAAAATGGAACTGCTGTTGAAAGGCATAAGATTAAGTTTAGACATTTTTACAGCCTGGTCAAAAAGGTGGCCAGTCACCACCGAATGCTTTCAGCAAGTAAAGTGTGTTTGAAATGTGGCCGTTTGTGCTGTTCAGAAAGGGAAATTAGCGCTTGTTAATGGCATTGAAATTGTGAGCTACTCATGTGCTGTGTTAGCGCAAAGTTGTAGCCTGTGCCCGAGTTCTTGTGTTTAACTGTGGAATTGTGGGAATTCAGCAACTGATCAAGCAGTGGAGCACGGGGGAGGAGACGGTTCGAGTCCTGGCCTTCCTCGCGCTCAACAAGATCTGCCGGCACAAGCAGGCGTCCTACCTCAACCCCGTCCTCAAGGTACGGCTTTCCAAAATGTGACCCACTATCGCCTTCGATATTTTCTGTAATGTTGCTAGTTTTTCTTCATTTTTAACTAAAAGTCTTTGATTGAGCATATCCGATTCAAAGCCCAATTTGGAATGGCTGATCATCTGCAACTACAGCCCCTGCTGATTCAGTAGAGCGCAGACATCCACAGTTCTCCTCCGAAATACGTACTGTCACTAGCTGCTTCTTTTCACACTGCAGACTACAGCTAAGCTCACACAGAGTGGAGTCGGTTAGGTGGTTTTGACCGCACTCTGTGGTCACTGGAATCCTGTCCAACGGAATTCCCTATGCAGTCGCTGATTGGACATCACCCTGTGGTGTCTACCGGCCACAGCTGACGCAGGCACGGCCTGGATTCGACCGCGCAGTGCCTTAACCGAATGAGCCATCCAGCAGCTTGTTTTAATTTGATCCGAACCCTTGTTGTGTTTTGTGGTTTCAGCAAATGTACATCGCCTACGTGAAGAACTGCAAGTTCACGTCGCCCAACGTCCTCCCCATGATCAACTTCATGCAGCGGACGCTGACGGAGATGTACTCGCTGGACACTCAGGTGTCCTACCAGCACGGCTTCATCTACATCCGGCAGCTGGCCATCCACCTGCGCAACGCCATGACCATGAAGAAGAAGGTATTCCCCAGCCTCATTTTCTGCAGGCGCATTAATGGCCACCTAGGGATGCTCTGCAAGAAAACCTCTTTTTATAGGAAACTTAAAATTTCATTCAAGTTCTGGAATGTTCAGATTTGTTTTTATCAGTTGGTGATTGCACAATTTGTCGTTTATAAAAGCTTTGAATGTTGTCAATCTGCATTTGATGCTGCTGCCTGCCAGTATAAATATGTTGACTGAGCTCATAGGCTGTGCAGCAGTCAGTATAGCTGTTGCCTGTGCTCAGAGGGTGTATACCAGTCATTAAGTATTTTTGAGCTCTTAGCACACGTAGCAGTTAGTATGTTTGTGCTCAGAGGGTATGTAGCAGTCAGTATAAGTGTGTTTGAGCTCTTGGCGTATGTAACAGTCAGTATGTTTATGCTCGTAGGGTATATACCCATCAGTATAACAGTTTGTGTTCAGGGGCTACATATCTGTCAGTATAAAGATGTAAATGGTAAATGGACTGCATTTATATAGCGCTTTTATCCAAAGCGCTTTACAGTTGATGCCTCTCATTCGCCAGAGCAGTTGGGGGTTAGGTGCCTTGCTCAAGGACACTTCGACACGCCCAGGGCGGGGTTTGAACCGGCAACCCTCCGACTGCCAGACAATCGGTCTTACCTCCTGAGCTATGTTGCCCCCTAGATGTTTGAGCTTTTGCCGTTCGTAGCAGTCAGTATAACTGCGTTGTCTGTATCCACAGGAAACGTACCAGTCTGTGTATAACTGGCAGTTTGTGCACTGTCTGTTCCTGTGGTGCCGGGTGCTGAGCACCCTTCACCCCAGCGACGTCCTGGAGCCTCTTATATACCCCCTGTGCCAGGTCACCGTGGGCTGCATCAAGTAAGAGACCGCCTTTCTCTGGTCCAATGCTCAGTCTGTCTCACTAGGAATAGCAGTTTAGTGGAATCATTTTAAAATGTCTTCCTGCCCATTGTGAAATCCTGAGGCTGAATTAACCTTCCTGAACGTGACAGAAGCGTTGGTTTAAGTGAGTGATTCTGCATACATGCACAAGCAGGTGTGCTTGTTTGTTTTTTAAATCTTGGTTGGCATATAGAGCCCTTGTGGGTTAAACCAAAAGTAAACAACTGGAAGCTCAGGTCAATTCAGATCAATTGTCCTGTAAGTTGCTTTTTGCTAATGAGGCAGTATCAGTAGAGTATACTGCATTTTTGCATGTCTACCAGCAGGTGGCACTGTTGACCAAGCCACCAAATTCACTTCTTCTTCCACGGTCTTAATAAAACACAAAGGGTTCCTCACACAGCTATATGCAGCAGCCAGCTGAAGCAGTGTAAGTGATAATCGCGGTTGTTGTTTTGTTTGAAAGGCCCGTTTTCTGTGTTTGACAGGCTGGTGCCCACGACCCGGTACTACCCCCTGCGCATGCACTGCGTCCGAGCGCTCACCTTGCTCTCCGAGCGCACCAAGACCTTCGTTCCCGTCTTGCCCTTTCTGCTGGAGGTATGACGTGGTCTGAGCTGTAGTTTTTCAATTTTCTTTTGTTTTTATTTAATTTCTTTAATTAAAGCACATGTTTGTCAGCCTCTTTGAATAGGCTTGTGCATTTGATGGCTTTCAAGCTTTTACCCATTACAACCTGAAACCGCTTTATTAGGACATTTGTATTACTTACAGATTTTCATCCAAGGTCACCTATTACATAAACACACTGACCACTGTTTCCAACCCATTGCATCAACCCAGCTTGGTCTTATTTTCACCCAGTGCCACCTGCGCCAACTGCTTTTTTTTCTCCCTTTAGCCTGTAGCTTCCGTTCGAAGTGCTATTTTGCGAGCCGGTGTGTGGTCACACACATATTGCCACTGAAATGTTTGCATTATTACCAGCGTTCCCTTATGTAGCTGTTGATTAGGAGAAGAGTGAAACTGTCACTTCAATGCTCGGATTTATATCCATATGACAGCAGTTCAGGAAGTTTTTTTTTGTTTTTTTTTTTGTGAGAATTCAGCATTTATGTTGAATTAACGTCATTTTCTCCTTGTTATGGTTTAAACAGTGCATCATTTAGGGTGTTAGTCTTTGTACTTTGCTGTTCACTTCTCCGCCTGCTGTTGTAGTTTCATTGACCTTCGTTAGGCCTCGCTGACTTTCTAAGCGATGGTCTTACTTCCAGGGACTATCGGAGAAAACTGCGATGTGAAACCGATACAAAGACTCAGATGGAAATAATGTTTAACAGAGGAAATGATTCTGTTTTGCCTCGCCTGTTGGTTGTGTCTGTAGTCTGTGTGGTAGGTGAAGATACTATGAGTACTGGGGGAGTAGTATGTGGGTAGGGGGCCAATATGGTCATGAATGGCAGTTACTTTCAGGACTCAAATGAATCTTTCATAGAACGCATGAAGGCGTATACGTTTGGTTTGTGGAGCTTTGATTCAGTTTCGAGCATTAAGTAAAAAAAAAAAAAAAAAAGTATCTGCGGTGGGGTCAGTTGTGTTCCAGATGGAAAGAAAGAAAGAGAGAGAGAGAGAGAGAGAGAGAGCGAGCAGGTTGGAGGCTGTTAATTGGCTGGCAGCTCGCCAGCGCAGAGTAACTGCCTTTCTGTGCTGAACACAGCGCTGGAGGGCTGAGGCGGTGGAGCAGTAGCGGGGTCGAGCTGAACGCGGGGTCTCGCTGAACGCAGGGGCGCTGAGCGCGGGGTCTCTGAGCGTAGGGTCTCTCTGAGCGTAGGCCCGCTCGCGGAGGTGCGCTGCGCTAGCTCGCGCCGCACCTTCGCGTTCAGGTGAGGCGGAGGGCGCCCAACCGTCAACGGTTTCCACGGGCCGGGGCGGCGAGCGCGGCTCCTGGGCCGCCGCGGTTTCTGCTGCCGTGACAACGGCAGAGTGGAGACGGCAAACAGCTGCGACCACAGGAAGACAGGAGGTCGGGCGGGGGGGGGGGGGGGGGGGGGGGCGGGGGGGGGGGGCGGGGGGGGGGAGCGTTACCTCGCGGGGAGTGGTCACTGCCTGAGCAGAACTGGTCTTGCCTTTTGGGGAAGGGTGGGGGGGCCGGGGGGGAGGGGGGGGGGGTTGTGTGGGCGCTGTGTGGTTTCTGCGCTCTGTTGTAAACGCTCTGCACAGCCCACATCCTCTGCCTCTGGCAGCTAAGAGCGAGGCCCCCCCCCCCCCCCCCAAAAAAAAAAAGACAACCTTGTATTCATTATATGCGTCACTGCATTCAGTTTCAAATAAGTGCGCTGCTCTTTCTAAAATTAGTCTCTCTTGCTCTCTTTGTCTCTTTCTGCCTTTCTCGCTCTGTCCCTCTCTCTTTCTCGCTCTCTCTCTGTCTCTCTCGTTCTCATGCTGCATGACAGTGAGCTTCTCTCTGCTTTAGGAGCCTGTCTTCATTTCTGGCTTGGGCCAGTTGGCCGCTCGTCCCCCCACAGTCCGACACCACATCCGATGTTTACACAGACAGAGCGGTCCTGAGCCAACACACACACACACACACACACACACACACGCACCCAACAACCTCACACCTGACCTCCGTGCTCCACAAGCAGTCTGCAGAATGCATTGCATGTGAGCCCATAGACTCAATGTTCCGGACCTATCAGGAAATGCTTATCTGTGTGAAGTTTAATCTTCTGCGTGTCAGCTCAAGGATGGACCTCTAGCTACCGTCCACATTCATATGGAAGAACCCAAGGAAACATAAGCGACTGAACATTTATTTAGTAAACATAAACATTGAGCTTTCTCTGCTGGGTTGAAGGGTTGTGATGGTGCATTATGGGAGTTTTATTTTATTTTATTTTTTTGACTGGTATAAATGTGAATTATTTTTTTAACTCTTACTTGTAGTTTTGGTCCTTCTGAATGTATGCATGCATATTGTATAGATTTTTCTTATTAGAATTCAGCCAGTAAAAGCGTCTCCAACATTGAGTTCCTTTTCACATTTATCAGTTTTAAAAAAGGCCATAAATCTCAGCTGGCAGCTCTGTTTAACTCTGAGCTAACTTCCTGTTCTTTGTTTGTGTGCGCAGTAAAGATTGATCGATACCAATATATTGCAGCAGATTCGCCGAATGACGCTTGTTTTGACTCCGTTTGTTATTTTATGCAGTGAGCCGTTTTCGTCGCCTCCATTTTCCTCCGGTCGCCGTCTCCCCGCGTTCTGATCTTGTGTTTTTGCGTGTCGCCTGTCATCCAGGTCTTCCAGCAGGTGGACTTCAACAAGAAGCCCGGGCGGATGACTGCCAAGCCCATCAACTTCGCCGTGATTCTGAAGCTCAACAACGTCAACCTGCAGGAGAAGGCCTTCCGGGTGAGGGGCGGGGTGGGGCGGGTCCGGCTGGCTCGGTCAGTCAGTCCCAGAACTGCACACGGGGAGGAAGGGGAGACTTGTAGGATGTCCGCTTAAATACCAAAAGATGTCTTGGACCACTTGACGGCACCGTTTTTTATTTATTTTTTAAGCTTATCCTGAGTACTCATCTAACATCAGAAGCAAACTGATCTTTCCCCACTCATGTCATGAAATCGCCTCCTGTGTTCTGTCGCTCTGCCTAGACCTTTGACATTTCAGCGGAGAACACCATAGATGTGGATCTAGGTCGCACTTAGCTTCTGTCCTCCATTTTGTATCCGCTAACTGTGTCATAATCGCTTTGTGTGCGTGTGTCCGTGCGTACGTGAGTGTGCGTGCGCATGTGTATAACGGTATTGTATGTGCATATTTACCACAGGACGGTCTCATAGAGCAGATGTATGATCTTCTGCTGGAGTACTTCCACACCCAGGCCAGCGCTATCGGCTTCCCAGAGCTGGCTCTACCCACCGTCATTCAGGTACCGCAAACCCTCAACGCTTTTACCCACAATACACCTCTCTCTCTCTCTCTCTCTCTCTCTCTCAGCATGAGGTGCTGCTGCCAGTTATCTCAACATAGCCATTGGCAAAGGAGTGTGGTCAGATGGGTCTCTTTGGTCTCCCGCCAGCACTGACTCAGTTCTGTCAGCCTTTGATCAGTGATTCTCCCAAAGTTACACCGCTCTGAAGAGAACGCTGCATTACCTGACTGCACGACTGCCAGGTTTTCTGCAGATTCTGACTCGTAGTGGCCTGGTGAGGTTCACACTCACAAACCAAAGATTTAGTTTTATTTTTTTATCCCCCCTCCTCCCGCTCCCTTATTGGGGTTTCCCAATGTGGAATAGGCAGTCGTGCCTCTGGTGACACCCACGCTTGCACAAGCAGGACTAGAGGCTTTGCTCATGCCCTTTTCCAGTACACTCACCTGTGTGCCAGTGACCCCGTTGCCCCACACTAGAGCACGCTATAATACTGGAGACAGAGAGCAGAGTCTCTCCCCAGTGGTGACGTGTAGCCGGTGGACACCACACATCTCCAGCCTCTGTGGCCTTCAGTCATAGATGTGTGACTGGCGGAACACGTCAGGTCTGGGCTATAGGGACCCCGCCTGCGTTCATGGCGAGCTCCTCCGACTGAGCCGCTCAGTCACCAGACTTGCGTTTATTCATCTATGCCAGTGAAAAAGGCAACACTGGTTACGTTTTGCTCTGAAGAGTTGGTAAAACAGTTTACAGTGGGGTTTTTTTTTTAAATAGTTTTTTATTATTGTTGTGGAGTTGGACTCCGGGGCAGTTAGCGTCCTAGCCCGCGGCGGCGGCGGCTTGTGCCTAACCCCGCGGCGGCGGCGGCGGCGGCGGCCCTCTCAGTCTGCTGTTATGTCTGCGTGCGCTCCGGCGACCGCCGGGCCCCACTTCCTGCAGGAAGGCCTCCGGCGCGGGACTCTCCGTCTCAGACGCTCGTCCGCCCGCATTTCAGGGGCGGAGCCACACCCTTCCCCCCCCCCTCCTCCCTGCCCAGACAAAACGCAGACGGCCTCGTGTCTGCGCTGAGCCAGCCGACAGGCTAAGGGCACAAAGCGGGCAGACCGTGGGTTTGGCAGTCCCTCTTGTGGGAGGCTGATCTTATAAACTTCTTTTCTCCGGTCATCGTCTGCAGCGTTCGCCAAAGTCCCATGGCTTTCTGTGTTTGGGCTTGAGATCACTGCTGCTAGAATTCTCACTGAAGGTAAACTGAATCTGTCTGACCTGGAACTGGAATAGTGTGGTCTTCCCAGTTTAAAAAAAAAACAGGTTTATTTTCTTTCCTCTCATTTTTGTCCCCAATTTGAAATACCCCAGCCATATTCGTCAGTGATCATTACTGCAACCCCCCCTATTGATTTGGGTAGGCACAGATAAGCACATGCTGTGCTCCGTAGCGTGTGATGTCATCGCTTATCACTCCATGGTTCTGAAGTCGGGCTGGCAAAGACACAGGTCGGAGAAAGATGCTTCACACGTGCAGCCCGACTAGCAGACTAACTGCAGCAGTGCCTTAACAGGATGAACCAATCAGCAGCCTTGTTGCTCCCAGTTTACTTGCACGTTACCTATATTGTATCATCTTGTATTGTTCTGTCATAATGGCCTTTTCAGATTTGTGTAACAGAACTGGTCAGATAACTGCCATCTATGTGACTGACTACTCGAGTAATTATAATAATTTCTTGCAGTATCTTTCATCTGTTGCAGAATCTCTACAGGCACCAAATGCACCTTTACAAAAGTATAAGTGCCCTTCTCTAATAGACCTGCTACGTCACCTGTACCTTCACATGCAGTAACACACCCAGTAAATATTTACCAGTGGTTCCAGGCCTGTAGAATGGAGACTGCAGTCCTGTGCAAACAGATATTAGTCAGATTCTCTGCATCTTAAAATTTCCAGGCCCTTTATTTTATTTTATTTCTTTATTTATCTGAGGGCGTGCTGTGCCGTGGTTATTTCCTGACCGGGCTGACCGCTCCCTCCTCTTGCCCCGCAGCTGAAAGCCTTTCTGAAGGAATGCAAAGTGGCCAATTACTGCAAGCAGATCCGGCAGCTCCTGGAGAAGGTGCAGGAGAACGCCGCTTACATCACGGCCCGCAGACAGAGGGCCGCCTTCGGCGTGGCCGACGGGCCGGCGGTGGTGAGTGAGCGCGCCGCGGGCGGCGGCGAGGGGGGGTGGGGGGGGAGTTCCATTTGGCCCGGGACCAGGCCCAGCCCGGCGTGGTGCTGGCGGGGTCCGCGCTGCATTAGCCTGACCGCACGCACACACACACACACACACACACACGCACACGCGCGCGCGCGCTAGCAGAGGCGGCCATGTTTGCGCCTGCCTCCGCCTCCTCCTCCTCCTCCTCACGGCCTGTCTCTCCCCTGCTGCTGCTGCCACACACGCACGGTCCAACCCTGCAGTCCTGCGAGTGTGTGTGTGGCGCTAGCGTTTCTGCTTTATCAGAGAACTGTGGTCTCTGTGTGTATGTATATATATATATGTGTGTGTGTGTGTGTGTGTGTGTGTGTGTGTGTGATACCATATGCCTTCCAGTTTCTTTTTTTATATATATATACGTAGTGGAGGACAAGAGGTTATGCAACTATAAAAACAACCTACAGTGCAGTCGTGCTCTAAGTTCATCTGCTTTTTTTAAACAGAAGTACGAGCCCTCATCTCACCTTTTATTCCTGGCCTGTGGCCGCGCTCGCGAGAGAAACCGTCAGCCTTATTCGTCAAAGTTGTGGTTGGGCCATAACATCAAGCGTATTATTTCTGAAAATATGAATTTCGTCAAGACGCTGGAGTCGATACTTTTTTCTACTCCCTTTACCGCCATATGCGTCTTATTTGGACAGATTTCCTTGCGTGTGAACTTTAATTTTGGACTCTGAGCATATTTTCCTAAGCAGCGATAGCAACAGTGGTGTTGTCAGAGCAGCAGCTGGCTGACGGTTGATTAGTTTTGAGTTTCACATGGAATAAATTCCCCCCCCCAAAACCCCTGGTGCCACACCCACCCCCAGTCCTCGTCACCGCGGTGACCCCTCTAAGGCGGGCTCTGCAGATGTCAGCTGCGCTCCGCCCACCTCTGTCTGGACCAGTATTCCAGCTGCAGCCTGATGTGCGGGAGGCCTGCCGCTCATCGGCCGCCGTAACCGAGCAACGACCACCTGCTCTGCGGGGGCGACGGGGCACCCGCTGACTGGACCAATCAGAGCCAAGCTGTGTGGTGTGGGGGGCGAAGTGAGCATGCAGCAAATGCAAGATCTGCGTGTTCACGCACACACACACACATGTACTCGCACACTCTCTCAAACAGACACACACTTTCGCTTTCTCTCTTTCACACACGCACACACACACACACACACACAGACAAACACACTCTCTCTCTTCCACACACTCACACACACACACACACACAGCAGTAACTGCGTGTAGCCACTGTGTGGTCCCAGCAGCCTGTGCAGATGAGCGTGTGCGCTAAGGCTGTAAAGAGGACAGGAGAGGGGGGAGGACAATACCGCCAACCAGGGACCCACCACAGCGTCCCACGCGGTGCCAGCCCGAGCAGGGGGCGAGGGGGGGCGGGGCGGGGCGGGGGTATGACCGGGATGGCACCCCTGTTAACAGAACAGGCCTTCTTTTGTTTTAGGGAGCAGCGTTAGTGCACTACAAAAAAAAGGCTTGGTGGTGAGAATGGAGGGTGGTCAGAGAGCACAGAGGCCTGCTATTCTTGTCTATTCTAGGCTGTAGCTCTCAGTAGAGTTCGGCAGCGCCCCCCCCCCCCCCCTCTGCGTGACAGGGCTACGCCCCCGCGCGTCTGCAGTCCCAGCGCCGCCGCGCCGCCACACCACCCCCCCGCCCCGCCCCTCCTCTCCGGCCCGCCGCATTAATAAATATTTAAGAGCGGAATTAAAGAGGGGCCCCGCGCATGTAATGTAGACCTGAGGAGGTGTGCTGCTCTCTGCAGAGCCAGACTGCATGGCACCGGGGCTGTGTGTGTGTGTGGGGCACCGGGGCTGTGTGTGTGTGGGGCACCAGCGCTGTGTGTGTGTGTGTGTGTGTGTGGGGCACTGGAGCTGTGTGTGTGTGGTGCAAAGGCGCTGTGTGTCTGCCTGTCTTTGTGTGGCGAAGAGGCTGTGTGTGTGGTAAAGGTGGTGTGTGTGTGTGTGTGTGGCAAAGGTTGTGTGTGTGTGTGTGTGTATTTGTGCGGCGAAGGGGCTGTGTGTGTGTGTGATACTGAGTGTGTGTGTGTGTGTGTGTGTGATACTGAGTGTGTGAGTGAGTGTGTGTGTGTGTGTGAGATACTGAGTGTGTGTGTGTGAGTGTGAGTGTGATAGTGTGTGTGTGTGTGTGATACTGAGTGTGTGTGTGTGTGTGTGTGTGATACTGAGTGTGTGTGTGTGTGTGTGTGTGTGTGAGATACTGAGTGTGTGTGTGTGTGTGTGTGATACTGAGTGTGTGAGTGTGTGAGTGAGTGTGTGTGTGTGTGAGAGATACTGAGTGTGTGTGTGTGTGTGTCCTTCGCTGTGTTTCCGCCCCGCAGGCTGGGTAACCTTGCCATCAGCACTCGGGCCGCTCGGCTGAAAGGACGTCCTCTCGGCCCTGCGCCGCTCAGCTCAGTAACACCGCTCAGAACGCGTCTGTCCTTCGTTTACGGCCATTTCCACGGGCTGTGGAGACAACGATAAAAGATTACTGTGTGTGTTGCTTAATTGGGAGCTATTAGTTCAATTAATTAAAAAAAGATCACAAATTTTTAAACCCCCACCAACGAATGTTTTTTTCTGTTTTGTGAAATGTCACAGGGTTTAACTTTGGTCAGGGTTGTTGTCATGACCTGTGAAGTAACACGGGGAGATCGTATCGAAAGAGGAAATGAAAACCATATGTCTAATGCCTGAGTTCACGATCCTATTTTTAAAGTTTTATTTAAGTGCAATAACTTTGTAATGGCAGCCACGTTATAAATGGGGGGAAAAAAACATGTCAACAAACTGTCTTAGTATACCATAATATCATTCTTTGAACTGACGCGCTTAAATTTCTAATCAAACACCGACGTTGCTAGTTTAATTTGAATTCATCATTTAACTGTGTATTTGGTCACAACTTGTTTGACGCTGAAGTGTCGATGCTATATTTTATGGCAAAGTTCAGTGTTGCGCACTGCGGTGTGACATGAAAAGCAGTTTATCAGCAGGTCACGTGCTGTTGTCGTTATTTTTAATGCTAGCGCTGCTGGGTGTTAGCGCCGCTAACGAAGCCAGTATCCAGGCCTCATTTTGGGATGGAGAGCCGGGACGCTGGGTCCTTTGGGCTGAGACATGGGTCACATTTTGGAGCTGCAGGTGCACCCCAGAGGGAGGAAAAACATTACATTAAAACAACGACATTACAAAGCAAAGGCTGGAGTGGAGTGCATTGTGCACCCGTGCGGTTGTTGTGCTATCGGGCTGTTTAAAATGGCCTGCAGTGCGGTGAATGCAGGAGGCGTTGTTTTCGGCATCCCCCTCTCCCCAGCCCCCGCCCCCCCCCACCCCTCCCAGTCGTAATAACTCCACAAATTTTTATAAATGCGTTCCGATAAGAGTCGGCCGAGGCCACAATCTATTGCCGTCCGCCGGGTTTCAAGGTTAGATAATCTTATTTGACCTGATCAATACCAGCAGCGAGGACCTCTGGGAAGGGCTGGCGGGGAACTGCTTCTCCGTCTTCTCCCTCTCTCCTCTCCAGACCACCTTCTGTTTCTTCTCTCTCTCTCTCTCTCTATCCTCCCAGTCCCTTCTCTCTCACAGAATTACAGCACATTTAAATCTCAACTGTTCGTTCAAATTTGCCTTGTGACCTTTTGTCTTTCTAATTACTATGTAGATTTTTTTTATGTAGACTTTTTGAGATTTAAGAGGGGTGCTGAGAGAGTGCAGTGTCTGATCTTCTATTGTGAGGTTCTTCATGCTGAGAGAGGAACAGCATGTGGGTAGAGAGGGAGAGGGTGTCTTTAAGAGCTTGCGCGGGATCTGTGGCTCAGGTGTGTGTGTCTGATTCCGGTTTCCAGTCTTTTGTAAATGATTTCTCATTAGAGGTAACACCTTGATCCCCATTTCGGTCCTTGTTCCTGTGTCAGGTGTGTGACCTTTGGGTGCATTTCTGCACACGTCTGCGATGCCGACCTTTCCATTAGGCCGTGTAGGTGACCACCCAGGGCCCCGGTGTGGTTAAGGGGCCCCCGTATGCTGTTTTTTTTTTATTTATAGTTTTTATTATTTATTATTTTAAGGCTCATTTTTAGATCTTTCCTGGGGCCCCTTAGACACACACAAGGCTGCTCTGCATAGCTGAGAGAAATCCCTGCTCATGTTTATCGCATCTTCCAAAGATGGCCGCTGCGCTGCTGTTCGTTGGGTCTTCCTGGTTGGAGCGCCTCTCGCCAGTGCGCGCTCTTCGCCTTGCTGTGGCTGTGCGCGCCCTGCGCCCCGGATAGCTGCACGGGGTAAAAACCCGGAAACCTCCCAAATCCGGAGCACGGACTGGAGTGTAAAGAGCCGTTTTCCGGGTTTTACCGGGCGCAGTGACCCGGCTAGCCCGGTCGCCCAGCTGTGTGAAGCCGGGCCCTGACCTGCGGCTGTGCTGGTGCTTCTTGCAGGAGTCCTGGGAGAAGGAGACGGCTGAGGAGGGCACGCCTCTCACCCGCTACTACAGCCAGTGGAAGAAGCTTCGGGAGAAGGAGATCCAGCTGGAGATCTCCGGGAAGGAGAGGGTGAGTCCCGCCGGACGCAGGGGGGGCGCGGGGCGCGGGGCGCGCTGCCGGAGTTTGGCGCAAGTGGTCGGCTCGGTTACGACGGATGGGCGGGGCGTAGCGAGTAGCCGGCCACTGTGACTGGCTAACCGCCGCGGTGTTTACCCCGCTGACAGCGTCACACCGTACGACCCGTCCCTCCAGCGGACCATCAAAATGTGCATCGCGATCGTTAGCGGAACTGGCGGACTAACTGCTGTATCGCGGCCGTTATGTCCGATTAGTAGATGACCGTGGGGACGGCGTGTGTTTATGGGCCCCGCGCGAGCGGTGTGCAACATGGCCGCCGCGCTCAGAGACACAGAGCGACGGGGGGGCGGGGAGGCGGGGGGTAAAATGGCGCTCGATATCCCTGGCATTCTGCACAGTCTCACTGCTGATAGAGTAGTTAAGTCCCCCCCCCCCCCCCCTTCCTCACATTAGATTAATAAATGAATGCATTTGGGCTCTGTTTATGTCTTAAAACCTGCTCTTTTTTTTTCCCTCCCCTCTGTGTAAAGATGGAAGATTTGGACTTGCCCGAGATCAAACGCAAGAAGCTGCAGGACAGAAAGGCGCACGACAAGAAAGAGTTTAAGGATCTCTTTGAGTCCGACAGCGACTCCGCCGATGAAAGCGCGGGACTCAAAGTCAAAGGTAAAAAGAAAAAATAATAATAAAATAAAAATGGGACCCTGTCATTTCCTGGTTTTCCCCTTTTCCGCCTCGTTCCAGGAGGAAGACGAGGCTCTTCGCCGCTGGCCCTCCCCCGAGTTTGACGGCTCTGGGGGAAGCCTTCTTTAATTTAGTTTGGAATGTGTCCTGACTAAGCCAATATTCACCCGCTGGAAGATTCGTTTCTGTGTGTGCGTGTGTGTGCGTGTGACTGTGTGTGACCTGCGATTCCCTCACAATTGGGCCTCCCCCTCCCTGATTTTGCGTTCCTGATACGCATTATGTCCCCCCCCACCCCCCACGCAGAGCAGATGTAATGACTCCAACACGCTAAGGGGGGGGTGTTCTGGAAGTACTTTTTGCCGACACCCTCAGAAGGCCAAAATTTGCTAATGTATTTTTTAGTATCTGTAGACAATAGCTATAGCCAGTTGGACCAGTTTTGACACGACTGAAAATATGTGATATCTGAGTTAGATGTTAGTAGTCTGTCTGTTCGGGTGAAGAGTAGGATGACTATTCCTTTGGGGTAAAGGTCACGCACTGCAGTCAGTCGGTGGGAGTTGTACGCAGGTGGGAATGTACTGCTGGCAGGTTTGTTTTTGAATTGAGCCACTGCATCCAGTGTTAAAGAACCTATTAGTTCGTAGCGTGCAGCAGTCGCAAGCGATATAATAATAAAAAACCCGGTGTAATTCTCGGAGCTGCCACTAGGAGGCTGTGTTTCTTTGTTCGGCACTCCATGCACAGCGCTCCTACTGAGAAGCAAAAACACTGTAGATGTGGTAAAGGGATATTCCAGCAGCTAAAACTTCGCTGCATTTTAGTTCAGTTCAAATGTTTTTTAGGGCGTATTAGATTTGTTTGTTGTGTGTTTTACTTCCAGTAGAGTAAGAGCTTGTTTCATAGAGTACGAACTCGCCAGCCAGGTCTGAGAGTGCCGTCTGAGCCTCTATCTGTGGCATCGGCTGTAAAAGCGGAGCCACGGCAGGTCCCAGCCTGCTCAGTCTTCGGTTGGGAAGCGAAGGCTCACACACACGGAGCCGTCCCTGACGCTCACAAGCGAAGTGAGGCGGAGTGTGTTTGTGAAACCCCCTCCTCCCCCCCCCCCCACCCCCCCCCAGTAAAACGGTCGGCTCTGTGGGAGTTTGTTTCCCTTCGCCGCTGTGTGAGAAATCGGCCGCTGAGAGAGGCTCGGCGGGCTTGGCGGCGCTGTCTCCACGGCGCCGCGGCGACCTCTGTTTGTGGGCGGGTCAGCCGCGGGTCACGGCCGGCCGCTGACACATGCGGCTTCAGTCCGGCGGCCCTCCAAAAAAAAAAAAAAAAAAGAAAAAAATGGGGGGGAAGGGGAGGGGTGGCGGCAGTTTTTTTTTTGTCTCTTCCCTCCCTGCATCTGGTATTCATTGTGTGAAGTCCGCGCGAGCGGCCGGGCGGGCGGCTGCCCCGGGGGGAGGGTGGGGGTGTGGGGAGGGGGGGGGGGGCGCCGCTCTCGCCCCAGCCCTCCCTCTCACAGGAAGCGCTTTTCTTTTCGCAGGCTTGGATCCCGGCGGGGGTTCCTAATTCAGAACAGTTGGCCGGGAAAGACGCTGGCGGCCCCGCTCCCCCCTCCCTGCCTCCCCCCCCCCCCCCCCCCGCTCCCGCAGCACGCGGTTTAATGGGCTGCTATCCCCCCGGCCCCCCCACCTCCTCCCCCCTCCCCCGTCCCTCCATCCGGAACGCTTGGCGACTTGGCAGCCCACGGAGGCCTGGCTGGTGGTAGACCGATCAAATAGTTGTCATAGATACAGCGGAGAGAAGGGAGCGCTACAGGGCGGGAAGGAATTAAAAAAGGAGAGGGAAGCTTTTTTTTTCTTTTTTCTCTCCTTCTCTTGCTTGGTAATTAGCCCTATTTTTTTAGGCTTTTTTTTTTTTTTTTTTTGCACATTCTGTTTTTCCCTCTCCTTTTTTTTTCTTTTTTTTTTTCCTCCTCCTGGTGATCTCATCGCATGCAGGTTTTTGAGGGCAGACGCTGGTTACCAACCGTCGCCCCAGCCCCGTCTGGATAAGAGCCGGGGGGGGAGGGAGGGGGGCGGGGGGCGGGGGGGAGGAAAAAGGAAAAAAAAAAAGCGAGCCAACCTCCGCTCGGAAATCTTCCAGCGAGCGCTCTGAAAACAATTAAAGGCTTTTCATGTGCCGGCTCCCGGGGAGCGGCTGCCGGAGCTGAGGTGGCGGCTCCACTGCCTGTGAGGCGGCGGCGCGTAATTAGGGATTCTGTGGCGGGAAGGGGGGGGACACACGCCCACACAGGCGCGCGCACACACACAGACACACACAGGCACAGGCACACACACACACACAGCCGCACGCACACAGACACGCGCACACACACACAGACACACACACACAGGCACAGACACACACACGCACACACAGGCGCACACACAGCCGCACGCACACAGGCACACAGACACAGGCACAGACACACACACAGGCACACACACAGGCACAGGCACACACACACACAGCCGCACGCACACAGACACACAGGCACAGACACACACACGCACACACAGACACGCACACGCGCGCACACACACACAGCCGCACGCACACAGGCACACAGACACACGCACAGGCACAGGCACACGCACACACACACAGCCGCACGCACACAGGCACACACACAGGCACAGGCACACGCACACACACACAGCCACACGCACACAGACACACACACAGGCACACGCACGCACACACACACAGCCACACGCACACAGACACACACACAGGCACACGCACGCACGCACACACACACGCCTGCACGCACACAGACACACACACAGGCACTCACACACACACACACACACCCGCACGCACACAGGCACACATCCACGCACATGTCCACACAGGCGCGTGCGCATAGACACACACATTCACACGCATGCGCACACACGCACAGACACACGCGCACACACATTCACACACACACACACACTCTTCACTGCCGTTCTGCGGCTGCCTCTGACCCTTGCCCCCTCTGCTCAGGGAGTTGGCCTCAGGCTTTCCCTGTCAACTGGATGAGTTGTGTTCAGGGCTGCCCTGTCAACTGGATGAGTTGTGTTCAGTGTTGACTGGGTGAGTTGTGTTCAGTGTTGACTGGGTGAGTTGTGTTCAGTGTTGACTGGGTGAGTTGTGTTCAGTGCTGGCTGGGTGAGTTGTGTTCAGGGCTGCCCTGTCGACTGGGTGAGTTGTGTTCAGTGTTGACTGGGTGAGTTGTGTTCAGTGTTGACTGGGTGAGTTGTGTTCAGTGTTGCCTGGGTGAGTTGTGTTCAGTGTTGACTGGGTGAGTTGTGTTCAGGACTGCCCTGTTGACTGGGTGAGTTGTGTTCAGTGTTGCCTGGGTGAGTTGTGTTCAGTGTTGACTGGGTGAGTTGTGTTCAGGACTGCCCTGTTGACTGGGTGAGTTGTGTTCAGTGTTGACTGGGTGAGTTGTGTTCAGTGTTGCCTGGGTGAGTTGTGTTCAGTGTTGACTGGGTGAGTTGTGTTCAGGACTGCCCTGTTGACTGGGTGAGTTGTGTTCAGTGTTGCCTGGGTGAGTTGTGTTCAGTGTTGACTGGGTGAGTTGTGTTCAGTGTTGCCTGGGTGAGTTGTGTTCAGTGTTGACTGGGTGAGTTGTGTTCAGGGTTGACTGGGTGAGTTGTGTTCAGTGCTGCCCTATTGACTGGGTGAGTTGTGTTCAGTGTCGACTGGGTGAGTTGTGTTCAGGACTGCCCTGTTGACTGGGTGAGTTGTGTTCAGTGTTGCCTGGGTGAGTTGTGTTCAGTGCTGGCTGGGTGAGTTGTGTTCAGTGCTGGCTGGGTGAGTTGTGTTCAGTGCTGGCTGGGTGAGTTGTGTTCAGGGCTGCCCTGTGCGCTCGGGGCAGTCAGACTCAGTCAGTGTTGCCCTCTGAGCGCAGTGAGGCGGGGCCCCTCCCCTCCCCGGCTCGCCGCCGGCCCCGTCGCCACGGCGTCTTAATAATTAGAGCGGGCGGCGTCGGCGAGGGAGCGCCTCCTGGGCAGCTTCTAAACAAATCCTCCTTCAAAGTGCGGGGATTTGGCCGTCTTCCTGCTGAACCGGCCCGGCCACCCGCAGCAGGCGATCCTCGTTTGGGGATTAGCGCTAGTCGGCCTGCGGGCCTCGCGACAAAAAAATAATAAAAATACCCGTGTGCGTAGCAGGAGCTGTTACATGTCTGCGCGCTGCGGTTTCCTTGGCAGTCATGAGGTTTGTTTCTTGACGGTTTTGAGCCCTGCGTCGGTTGCGTTCGTCAATCTAGGGCCATGGTTGCAAACTGGAGCTCTGCGGTCTGCCTGTCGCTCAAAGCCATTCGAGTGGGCCTTTGCCTCGATGGCACTGACCGTGTCCTATCTGACGAATGTATTTTGCAGATAAACTTTAGGACTTGTCTCGCATTGTGTTGCTCCTCCTGAATCTGCTCTTAAAGAGCAGCTTTAAAAGCTCCTGCTCTGTAATTGCAGCCCATTTAGTTTTTTTTTTTTCCCCTCCCAGTTTCTATTCATGGTTAAGGCAAAGTCCATTCTTTAAATCGGTGTGCAGTTCATCGCACTCATAAATGCTGTAATAGCTGTCCTCCAAGAAGGTTGTGTTGTCGATGGCAAATGGCACTTGATCTTTCTGTCTTGTTTCCTTACATAGTTTCTCTCTCTCTCCCAGTGCTGTCATTCAGTGTATTTAACCCTTTAAGCCACATGAGGTTGCAATGTTCTTAACTCAACATTCTAATGCTGATGTCACTACTGGTAGTTGAGAGTTCGAGAACACTGACTTTTTGGAAAAACCTACTCTTTAGAGGGTTAAAAAGTATAAAAAGCAGGTTGTTCTTGCTGCTTGGATGAGTCTGGAATAAGGCACCAGTTAATTTGATGGAGCGGCTGAGCTTTGCTAAGATGTTTGGGATCTGTAAAACGCGGGGGCAATCAGGGCGTTTCTTGCTTAGAAACAGCGTGCCATTAGGAAGCGATGCTGCGTTCAGCATTCTGCTCATAAACGTCCCAGAAGCCTCTCTCTGCTGCAGTGTTGAATGGGACCATTAATGCGGAGGGACGATATATCCCAATTAGCAGGCGCGCGCGACCTCGCTCTGGTTCGGGGTGTCTCGCGTCAGCACCCCTCCTTACGGGACGTCGGTGGCTGCCGTCAGAAATGTTCGGAGATCAAAACGACTGCAGAATAGTCTCTCTCCCTGTCGGGTCGTTAACATTTATTTATTTATTTTTTTCCGTTTTTTAGCTTTTTAAAATCGTCCTTCAGCATTTTTGCAGCGTGATATTGGAGTGTGAATTAGACTGGAAGCAGCCCCCCCCCCCCCCTCCCCCCCCCCCCCCCAGCCGGGAGGTAAAGGCCGGAGAGGAGAGCGGCCCTCGCCGCGTTCCAGTTGCCGTGGCACCCTGGAGATCAAAGTGGCCCCCGCAGAGCCGTCCCGTCGGTGGCCGGGGGCTGAGCGGGGCCTCTCTTAAAATAAAAAATAAAATAAAAATAAAAATTGATCTGTGCCCCTTATTTACAGCAGGCAAACGCAGAGGAGCCACAGACGACGAGGACCCGGATGATCTGTCCGACCTGAGCGGTGAGGATGATGATGATGATGGCGAAGAGGGAGAGTATGAAGTGGAGGGTTCTTCAGGTTAGTAAAGGGAAAGGGAAGTCTTCTTTGTGATGTGGAGGAGGGATTGAGCGGGGTCTGTCTTTTCTGGGCGTACCTCATGTTCCTGAAAGCGGTCCTGAAACTCATTGGCTTTGTCATTTTTTTTATTATTTGCAAACAAATGCAATGCAAAGGATGGAATCATTTAAAAATGAATAAAAATGAAGGGCCTTAAAATGAATAAAAATGAAACTGGATTCTTAAAGAAAATTTTAGAATGGCACTGGTGTTCATAGAATGAGCTTCCTTTACTTGTTAATCTGCAAAGATGAGCATTGAACACCTTGTTGCTGCTTTTTTAAAGTGCCTCCCGTTGTACACTACAGTTGCCCTCAGTTTCTGACTCTAGATGGGAAGTTCATGGCAAACATTGCCCTTGGAATTCCCACTAAGATCTTAACATGGCAGCCGAGGTTCCCCCAGCTTCCTTGTGTATTCCTCACCCGTATGGACGTGCTTCCTGAGTCCCCCATCAGGAAGGATGAATCCTCAGGCTTCAGTGCTGAATGGGACAGATGCCCCGCTCCCCTGGACATGGGAAGCCAGCTTAAACTGCAGTGCATTACTCCGGTCTGTTTCGCAGGTGGGGACGATGATGATGACGACGATGATGAGGAGGAAGAGGGGAAGAGTAAGAAGGTCCGAGCGCCTGCGCAGCTGTCCCAGTCGGACCTGAAGGAGCTGGCCGACGGAGACGAGGACCTGGTGGAAGATCTGGAGCTGTCGGACGAGGACTGAGCCCCTGAGGACTGATCCCCTGGGGCCTGGGCTCTAATCCTCCCCAGTTTTCACATGCCACCCTTTTACACCAGGATTGAGGATCCTGAGGTCATTAATACTGCCACGTTGCATTTCACTCCTATTTACTGCGTAGAGTAACGGATGTAAATAAAATAAACCAGTTTTACTAAAAGTCAGGGCGTGTTTTCTTTTTTTTTTTTTTTTCCCCCCTTCTCCTGTGTAGCAGAAATTTTAAAGCTGTACACTGGGGTATATGAACATTTCTAATGCGCTGCCTTTCAAACAGCATGCATGCTTTTTGAATCATCCATACTTTTTTTTTTTCTTCACATTTTTGCAATTTAGTGAAAATGAAAGCGTTTGGAAGGGATATGGAAATGACTTGCTGCTGCGAATGGAGGTTTGCATTCAGGATATACAATCTGTAATGTATTCAGATTCAAAAGTAAATCTGACATCTTCCCCACCAACAGCAAATCTGTATTCCTTCCATGGGTTTTCAGCCCAGTCGTAGCTGCCGTGTGTGTGCGTGTGTGTGTGTGTGTGTGTGTGTGCGTGTGTACTAGCTGTGTTAGCATGCGTGCCTGTATTAGAGAGGATGAGGTCTGGCCCGGCATCTCTGCTAGCCTGGGGCAGTTCTGCGGTGCTCTAGCGCACACACACAAACTTGCGCGCGCACACACACACACACTAACACAGAAACACACGCTCAAACACACACACGCGCACGCACACATACACACTAACACAGAAACACGCACAAACGCACACACACACTAACACACAAACACGTGCAAGCACACACACACACACACACACGCACGCACACACATACACACTAACACAGAAACACGCACAAACGCACATACACGCTAACACACAAACACAGAAACACGCACAAACGCACACACACTAACACACACAAACACACACACACACAAGCACACACACACACAAACACTCACACAGAAACACACACTCACACACGCACGCACACAGAGGACTGGGCGGAGCTCTCGCCCCGAGCGAGCGTGTGACCCGCGCGCCTCTCCGCCCAGGTGGCGGAGCGAGAACACAGGCCGCGCTGTTCTGTCCGCCAGCGTTTCCCCCGGCTACCCCCGCGTCCCTCTTCCTCTCCCGCTCCGTCCCTCCTGCCTTTCATCCCGCGCTCATTGACAGGCGGTGAATAATGCAGGGCTGGGGGGCTGGGGGGCCGTGGGGCCTTCCTCAATCATAATCCCTCGCAGCGAGTTTGGGAGCGGGCGCTTCGGAGGTCAGCGTTCAGTCTGCAGTGCATTGTGGGACTCCTCCTCACACACACCCCGTCCCCACCCCCCCAGAACCCGGCCCGGTCCAGGGGAACGAGGCGCGCTTGGCTCTCCCGCTGCGGTACCTCCAGCTGCAGCCTGCTGCCTCGTATTTGGATTTGTAGATAAAATGCTCGGTCACACTAAGGTTCTCAAATCAAGTCATTTGCGAATGGCGTGCGATTACGCACCGATCACCGTGAAGTTTAGTGTTGCTTCTTTCTCTGCTAAAAAGAAGCAGTAAACAAAATTTGAAAGTATGGAACCGAAAACAAAAAAAAAACAACTGGTTGAGCTATATCTGTGCCAGTAAACCTGGTCTGAGGGATATGACCATTAAAATGGTTTTTCATACATCTGGCATTTTCCCATTGTTAACCACGTGAATACAGACCAACCACACAGTACTTGTAGTGTAGACTCGTGTTCAGCTGTGGAATATATGAATGTGTGCAGAGGCCCACCCAACGGGCTATCAGAATATTATCATTGGAAACGTTAAGTTATATAAAATGTGTTGCGTAAATCTAGGGTTGATGCTGAGGTAATCGCAATCCAACCCAGCTGTCTTTTTTTTTTTTTTTTTACATTTATATAAAAGCAAACCACTGCAGATTATTTTTATGCTCGTGTGAGATGTTTAATGGTGGCATAATGAGCGATCAAAGCCCTGGTTTCTGACTACGAAGACGGTGTGTATCGATGCAGAAAAGCGAGTCCTGAAAGGGTCTCTTGTGGTGGACGTGTGCGCGCAGTGTGTTTGCTTAGTTTGACGAGAAGGCTTTCACAGTGGGTAGATAAGAGAGCTGATAGCTGTGTTTGTCAAGGAAGGCGCTATTTTGTGTGGTGAGGAGACTGGTGGCGAGATGTATGGAGGGGCTTGTGTGGAGGGGAAAGTGTGGGTGTATGTGTGTGTGAGTGAGAGAAGGTGTGTATGTGTGTGTGTGTGTGTGTGTGTGTGTGTGTGAGAGAGAGAGAGAGAGCATATGTGTATATGCGCGTGTGTGTGTGTGTGTGTGAGAGAGAGGGAGCGTGTGTGTGTGTGTGTGTGTGAGAGAGAGAGAGAGAGAGAGAGCATGTGTGTATGTGCGTGCGTGTGTGTGTGTGTGAGAGAGAGAGCGAGCGTGTGTGTGTGTATGCGTGTGTGTGTGTGAGAGAGAGAGAGAGAGCATGTGTGTATGTGCGTGCGTGTGTGTGCGTGTGTGTGAGAGAGAGAGAGAGAGCATGTGTGTGTGTGAGAGAGAGGGAGCGTGTGTGTGTGTGTGAGAGAAAGCGAGCGTGTGTGTGTGTGAGAGAGAGGGAGCGTGTGTGTGTGTGTGTGAGAGGGAGCATGTGTGTATGTGCGTGCAGGCAGGCCGATGATATCCCAGAGACCATATCATGCAGAACACCTGGCACTGGCTGTTCTAAGATGGCAGCTGTCCCATAGGGCTGTATGGAGAGGGGTAAGGGAGGGCCAGTGGACCATTCAACCTGCCCCTCCCTAATCTGCTGTCCAGCCATAGATTATACAATCCACCCGCCCCACCCCCCCACTCACAAACCACCTTCTGAAATCAACAGGAGCACCTCGCATAAATCCTGACCCGTCATTGGTGGAGAGGGGTAAAGGCAACCAGTAGAAACTTCATTCGGGGAATTTATTTTCCTGCGCTAAATAAACAGAAAGCAAAATAATCCAACATCGACGGGAAAATCTACAGACCATTTTAATTTGTCTTTGTTTACATTTTTTTTTGTTAAAAAAAGCCGTGACGGACTCTAAGATTTGCATAAAGAGCTCTGTGCCTTTCACTTCCCTGTAACAGAGGAAAACAGAACAATATAAAGGTTGATCTTTGGCATCCATTTATAGGATGAATAATTATGTATCATGTCAACCTGACTATAACAAAAGAGCTATAAATATTTTCAGGGTTTTTCATATTTATTTTGCTATTAAGCAGCATTTGAAGGTAGGGGCTTTTAATGTTACAATAGACTGCGTATCAAACAGGAAATGTTGGAGAGAAAAAAAAAACTAAAAGTACCACCAATATTAGCAAGTCATATTTTGTTCAGTAAGGGGTGGGGTGGGGGGGGGGGCTGGGTACGTGCAACTACACTTAACAAAAAGTACCACTTATGTAACCTTCAGGATAATTTTTTTTTAAAGTTCATAATGAGTTACTGTACAATTAGGCTTAGTTTGTTCTCCCACAGTAGTAAACGTGATCGTACAGACGTCCAGGACTGACAGAGCCGCTATCCACAAACGTGAGCCGAGTTCTGCTGCCAGGCACTTCCTGTGTCCCAAATGTAGGCCAAAGAAAAAGGTTAAAGTTCAAATAGTCGAGGAAGGGGGGGGTATTGTAGAGCACAAGGACGGCTCAGTCTTATCGGTCCCCCCACCCCGTCGCACGAGCATGGGCCACAGTCTGCCCCCTTTCTGGGCGCTGTCCGGTCAGCACGGGCCAGCAGGCTGTGTGGAGGTGCGCACCACCGAGATCGCATCCTGTTATCTTTGGTATTGATCCGTGGAATGCATAGTTGTGGCGAGTTCCTTCCTCCTTTGACTCATTCCGGTCCACGTCTGGGAGTTTGTTTTTTTTTTTTTTTTTTTTTTTTTTTTAAATTTCCTCAAAAAAAAAAAAAAATTAAATTAAAAAAATGGTTAAATTATTTTGCCTTCCTCTCTCGGTTCATCCCTGGAAAGACACGCTTCCTGTATTGTCTGTCTGACACTGAAGAATGCTGCGTCTGTTTTTTTTCCTTTTCTTTTCTTGTCTTTTTGGCAGGCTGTTAAAGGCCAGCTGTATGCTCGTGCTGTCTCTCTCTCTCTCTCTCTCTCTCTCTCTGATGCTTCCTGTCTCTTTCCCGCCCAGACCCTCGTTCACCCTCCCCCTGTTTTCACACGTTTTTGGATTACGCCTGCTCCCCTGCCATCAGCAGTTCAAGGGCGATGGGACTTTATTCAATTGATTGTCTTTAACTATGTTTTTTTTTTTTTTTTTTTGTCCAAATGAGAGCCTCTGTCTCCAGGCCTCAAGGACAGGTCTTAGTTACGCTGAAGGTTAGCTGAAGGGATGGAGGCCATTTTCTTCATTTTCTCCCTCCTCTCCTCTCTTTCTCTCCTCTCTCTCTGGCAGAAGCTGAAAGCTGTCCCTGGGATTCTTTTCGTGTTTTTTTTTTTGTTGTTTTTGTTTTGTTTTTCTTCTTCCTCTTCGCCGTCGTCGTCTTAGGACGGCGGCTTGCCGTTGTTGCAGACTCCCGCCGCGGAGGCGCTTCCGTCCTCCTGCTTGGGGGAGGCGCGGCAGGCGGGCGGGCCGCCGTACGGGGAGGGGGCGCCGCCGGCGGAGGGGGGGCGGTTCTCGGGCGGCGGGGCGTCCCGCTCCGGGGGGCGCAGAACAGATGGCGGCAGCGGGAAGGCCAGCGGGAAGCCGGTCATGTAGAGCACTCTGCCGACGCGCCGCGCCACCTGAGGAGACCAGCCACACGCCCACGTTACCCACAATGCACCGTCATTTTTTAAAAAATGGGACACGTCCTCAAAGACACCAGTGGCTTTCCCTGAACGATCAGCATTTGACCTTTAACAATATAAAACTGGAAATCAAAGGTATTTTTTGAGTCAGTTATCTCTCAGTGAAACTCAGGAAGGTCGGGATAGACAAAACAAATATTTATTCATCAACTTTGTGAAAAAAAAATGTTTTTATGTCACTTAGTGTGTGCTTTTCACCAGAAGTCTTTAAATATTCATTACATGGTTGTATTTAAGGTCAAATGCTGATGCCCAAGAACTCTAGCCCTGGTTCAAAGGCTCTTTTAATGCAAAGTCTAGGTTTTTTCTATGTTATGAACATACCCCAACCAACCCCCCCCCCCCCCCCGCCCCCATGTCATTTTTTTCTCTCCAATTTGGAATTTCACATTGTGCTATCAGGTCATCGCTGAGCACTGACAGCTGAAACGCACTCACACGTCAGCCTGTGACTTGGGCCTTGCAGTCAATGCTACGGTGCTACAGGGGGTTCGGTCCACACTGAGGAGAGGCACATGTCTTAGTAATGACGACTGTTAGTCCGCGGGTGTCCGGTGTATTTTTTGGGGGTGCCTAATGCTGCAGTCAGCTGAAGAATCCTGGCCAACTTATACCCTCCCTATACCCGTTGAGAGGAAGCCAGTTGTGTTCTGCCCATGGCTTCGGTGGATAGTCCGAATAGCATTTCAAACGCTGCAATATTTCACTTGTTGATTTATGAGTTAGCCCGTCACTTGGCAGATAAAAGGAACTTAGGGGATATGCAGCAATTTGTGCATGAATGCCACGTTTTTGGCTTCTGACAAGTTGGCGTACTATTCTGACTGGTCGAATGTACAACATGACCAATACTCGCTCAATAGTCCTCTTTAAGGGCGCAACAGACCACGCTGGCAACGGAGACCCCTCTGGAAATGTAACTACGGGTCTAATAAATACATATGTAATGTATATTAACGCCGCTGACTGCCTCGTGTGGAGAGGCCATGTGACCGGGCCTATGACCCGGCAACAAACGAAGCCGTCCAGGCCTACCTGGGAACGGATCTTCAGGGCGGGGCCAAGTTTGAGGCCCATGTTGTTGAGGAGGTGGTCCTCGGTGAGCAGGGGGAGGGTCTCGCCATCGATGGCCTGCTCTTGGAACACCTAGGCGGGGAAGACCAGCACAGCCCTCAGTGGGGGTGGGAATGGGGGGGGGTGGGGTGGGGGGTGGTTGGGCGATAAACTGAACCCTGCTGTTCTCAAGCACCGTCCGTTACATCACTTCCTGTTCTGCTCTGTTTAGCTTCCTCACACTAGAACAGGCTTTGGGTCACTTGGCTGCATTTGGATGATACCCAAGAAAGGGGTGGAGGGAAATCCACTCAACTGTGGACGGTCTTTCATTTTCTTTGCCAAATCAAAGGTTTAGAAAAATACAGGGCTCTGCTGTACGTGTTCAGGGTTGCGCATATTCCTAAAACTCATGTCGAAGTGGTTTAACGTATGGAATGCAGATGGACAGTCTTGCCAAAGCGCGTGGTTGTCAGTGTAGCGACACGCCGCGAGGTTGCCGAAGGTCGGAGGGTTTCAGTCGGTAGGGTCATCCCCGTCTCATCAAGCAAAAGCGACTCCTCTTGTTGCTTAAGCGCCCGCTGTGTGCGTGGACCGCGGTCATGTGACCTAACGACGGCACGACCCAACTGCTGGGTGGAAAGCAGGAGCCAGCAGCAGTGCATGTTTCAGCAGTGTCCATGTGCTTCTCCCCGACTGAGAGTGAATGTTGCAGCGATGGCGCGGGAAAACAATTAGCCATTCCAAATTGGGAGAAAAGAATAACTTAGATTCCATTATTTTTAAATTGGTTTAAACAAAATTATCATTAACCCCCTTTTTCCCCCCTGCTGTTTCACATGTGAGGTTCAGTCCCCACCCCCCTTCCTTATATCACCGTACCCCAAACAGAATATTCCGCCTCCACCCTCCCTGCCTCCGTCACCCCTCCCCTCACCTGTGAGTACTCGGAGCAGCCGGCCAGCCCGTTGATGAAGCCGCACACCTCCTCCACCGTCCACTTGCTGATGTCCTCCATGGGCGGCGCCTCCTCCCCGTCCAGGAGCAGACCTCCCATGGCGCCTGTGCAGCCCCCCCGAGGGGAGAGAAGGGAGCAGAAATCATTAGTGACAGCCCGCGCTGGGAAACGGAGCGCTGCCGTCCCCCCCTCCTCGCCCCCCACCTCCTCCTCCTCCTCCTCCTCCCTTCCGCTCCGCGCCGCACATCTACATTAATGGCCCAGTCTCTAACGGGGGGTTCAGCAAGGGTCAATTTGAGGGCTCCTTCCTGAGGGAGGTCTTCGTGCTGGAAAAAGAAAGTGGCGGTAATGTGTTTCATGTGACTCATACATCTCGCCGGCTGAGGGGAAGCGGGAGGGCGAGGGGGGGCGGGGGTGCGGCCCGGGGGAAGGGGAGGGGGGGCTGGCGACAGCGTGTAGAGGACATGGGCCTCTAGCGACTGCGGAAAAACAAAAACAAAAAAAAAAAGAAGGGAAAAACCCCCCGGGGGACGACTGGAACCGCAGGATTTTTTTCTCTTTCTCTTTTCAGCACTCCACACCATTTCTCTCTTCCCGCCTTTCAAGCATCTGAGGCGAAAGCGCTTTTGGAATGGAGAAGTGGCGCTGGGAGTAAAAGTGAAGATTCCAGGGTGGCCTTCGCACGCACGCGCGCGCGCCCTCACGCCCTCACGCCCTCGCGACCGCGCCGCGCCTCAGCCCGAGCGCCCCAGACGGAGCCGGCCAGCGGCTGCTTCCTGCTCGCCGGGAGGCGCCGACGCCGCGACGCGTCCGACGGACGTCGCTCGCCGCCGGCCTCCCGCCAGGCACTTCCTCATTCCGCGGACGTTTTTTTGCTTTTGTTTAAGGAAACCAGGCTGGCGATACGACATTCCGCGCAGGCCTGAGATCCTCGAGCGGCCGTTCTGCCGCGCGGTGAAGAAAGAGCCCAGCTCAGCTCAGCTCAGCTCAGCTCAGCTCAGCTCAGCTCAGCTCAGCTCGCGCGGGCAGGACAGCAGACATCCAGAGGGTGTTTCAGGGGAACACTGTGTCAAGCGACTCCTTCATTCCATTCCAAAACCAAAGCTCCTGTCTCAGTCTGCTTCCCTAATATTATCAGGCAGTATGGACCTTACTTAAAAACTGTGAAGAAAGTTTGCCAGATAAAGATATAGCTTTTCTGGATGGAGAAAAGGCAGTTTTTTTTTTTTCGTTTTTTTTTTTTTGAATTTCACAAACTTTTAAACAAACTTCATACAAATGTACTAACTGAATACACTAAACAAGCACAACTGAATCTTGTGTCTCCATAAAAATGACATGAATTTTTTACATGTGTAAATTGGAAAGGCCCTGTGGTGCTGAGGGGAACTCACCGCTGTGGAAGTAGGGGCTGTACGGGAAGCCGAAGGGGAAGGTCTGTGCTGGAAACGGGGGGAAGGTCCCGGGTGGGAGGTATTTGGCCTCGCTCTTGCCCATCCCCGGGGTGAAGGCCTGGTGGCTGGGGGAGGCGGGTCCCGCGGAGCTGCAGGGGGCGCTGAGCCGTCCGGACGCCTCGCCCAAATCTTTCCCTCCCTCGCCGGGCTTGGCCCCGTCCTTGCCCTGCCCCAGGTCGGATCCGGCGGCGTGGCCGTCGGCCTTGGCTGGGCCCTCCAGCCGGTCCTCGCCCACCTCCGCCTCGCTCTCCGAGTCCTTCATCTCCTCGTCCCGCCCGTCGGCCCCGCCTTCGTGCATACGCCCCTCCCCCTGCGAGTCCTTGGCCTGGGCGGGCCCCTCGTGTGGGTCCCCGCGGGCGTGGCCCCCTTTCCGCGAGCTCTTGCGGGACCCGGGCTCCTTGGGTGGCGCGCACCCCGGCGCCCCCTGGTGGTTGAGGGAGAGCAGCGGCGCGCTGCTGTGGCGCAGCACCAGCATGGCGTTGCGGCGGTTCAGCTCCTCCCGTAGCGGGTGCCCCTCGGGGATTTCGTGCAGGCTGCGCAGGGCGGGGTGGTCCGGGGGCAGGCCGGGGTGCAACCCCAGGGGGTCCCCAAAAATCCTCTGCCGATGCAGCGTCTCCAGCTCCTTCTGCCTCAGCAGCTCCGCCGACATCTCCAGCCTGCCAGCGCACACACACACGCGCACACACACACACACACACACGCACACACACGCATACACACACACACATACACACAGCTCAATACATACTCAACCAAAGAGTCCAAAATAGCCTGTCTACTTGGTTCTCAGTCACTGCTGTTAAAATTCACACTTGGCCATACAGAGTCAGAGTAGCTTTCAAATTCATCATATTCAGTCACAGATTATGTAAGATAAAAGATTTCCAGTTTGTATTTATCTATTTTAGTTGCTGTGCTTGTAATATATAAAATTTGATGGGTATTTCTCATGTAGAGACAGATTCTGTGTAACATTAAAGGGTAACAAAAACAGTATTTGGTACAAATTCGGTGGTACTTTGTTGCAGCATTAACATAGATCAACAATAACATTAACGTAGATCTGTAATGTATGGTTAAGAGGTTTCCAGTAAATAGATTGGCTTGTAATTGCCCACTGGCGAGAATAGGTGTCAGAGATTCTAACGCGATTGCTTTATGATGTGCATTTGCCGTCAATTAGCCATTCAGATTCACTTAGCATTCAGTTAGCCAGGTCAGGTGTTAATTGCCACACTGCTTTTACAAAAGCAAGGACATTCAGCATTGCCCGCCACTGATAAGGTGTCTTCGTAAAAAAAAGTGAGGGCCGTTCTTTTATCTATTTATTTGTTTAACTGTCCTCTCCGCAGCACTGTGTGAGGTATTTACCACACACAGCACTAAGCAGAAACACAGATCCACTGGCACACGATGTAAACTCAACTTGCTTAGTCAAGCTCACGTTCAGTTCACGTTTTGTTTCATCATCTTTCTCTTCTTCCGCCATTTTGAACGCCCAGATTGTGTACTGTAAGCCTGCCGCTCGCCCTGCTGCAACATCGCTACGCTGGCCTCCAGTCCACCGGGGGAGCTGCTATTGCGCGAGAGGAACGAGGAACCTGACCGAAACCCTGGCCTCCTACTCAAGGGTACGGCCCAACAGGACTCCTGCAGGTCAGTCAGGGACTCGTTTAGACAATGGGGAAGCACGGAAGCTACCTCGGCCGAACAAACCGCCCGCTAGCCCTCAAACGTAACGACCGTTTTAAAAAGCCCGGGCCTCCGTCAGTCCCACAATGCACTACCTTGCCAGGTTCTGTTTCCGGAGCATCTCCTGCTGCCGCGCGAACATCTCCGCCTGCGCCGGCTGCAGGAAGCCGTATCCTGTGGGGGAGGGAAGCAGTCACACATTTCAGTAAAATCCGTCCAATCCGGCGACAGAACGCCAAGCATTATTTAAATTGTACTCTTTTGTACTCCGTTTCTGAACTGTACTCTGTTCTTAGTTTATGATAAAATGGTATGTCGTATGCCGTATGCCTCTCTGCTTGTAGCAGGACAATGGTGAAATTTACAATGAGGAACCCCCCCCCCCCCCCCCCCCCCTCCAATTTTAGAAAAAACCATTACCTATTTCTTTCTGTTCGTTTTCTCTAAGGCCTGTGGCCACTGCAGCTCTCTGCAGTATTTATGATTGTTTATTGACTTGATATGAATTGTGGCTCAGAGGTTAAAAGTCAGCCGGAAAGGGTCCTCTGTAGGCAGTATATTTCGTTGGGGTGTGTGTGTGTGTGTGTGTGGGGGTGGTGGGGAGGGGGTGTGACTTACCTGGAGCCTGGCACAAAGCAGACGGCAGGCTCAGGAACGGGGGCCGCAGGTGGGGTCCCAGCGCGATGTGCGGGGCGGTTTGCGGGGACAGGAGGGGCGGAGGGTGTGAAATATCCCTGTGGGACGGACACAAAAAAAAGGAACGCTGTGATTCGCTGCGAAACGCACGTCGTACGATTCACGGTAAAAAATGTGGCACTGCTTATTTTACCGAAAACGCTAGCGGTGCTATAAAAAAATTGTTGAATAATATGCGTCTGGTGGACTGGAGATCTACGGCACGGTCGCGAGAGGAAATGGCATGGCGAGCAACAAAGATCTCCCGGGTTGGACTGAGCAGATATTTGGGAATGAAAAACAATGATGATAAAAACACAAGCAGTGTCCTGATCACCAGAGCCAGTGCACTGGAGCCCCTCAGCATCGCAGCGTCGTGTGTACAAAATAACGGCACCGCAGAACCAACCACAGATGGGAATGATATTGCAGTTTTTTTTCTTTGTCTTATTTTTAATCCGCTGAGCATATGTGCTCGCGAGTTGCAACCCCCCCCCCCCCCCCATTAGTCTTGCCAGCAGGGATGTTGTCAACCCCCCCCCCCCCCACTCAAAAAAAAAAAAAACGCGCACACACACACACACACACCCTCGTACAAAGACAGAATACACAATAAGAGCGCGCCGCAGTTCGACAGCTGGGTCGGGGCCTTTGCCAGAGGCTGTTTCTCCTTCCCTGCAAGGTAGTGTGTCACGCTTGCATTATGAAGCCCATTGATTACGTTTATTAACATTTTTTACTGAGTGGCCATGGACAGGCTCCCATCCTGAGCGCTTGGAAACAGAGAATTTAAGCGCAACAAACAAAAACAGGGCGGGACGAGCGAGCGCCAGGAGGTTTTAGGAGAACACGGTCAGTGCTGGAGCGCGGGGGTCCCCAGCATCCCCTGTGGGGGTCCCTTTTCCCGCCCCTCTGTTGATGCGGGTCGCTGTGGGCCTCTCCGGCCCTGCTTGCCCCCCCCCAAACTCCCCCCCCCCCCCCCTACCCCGAAGGCCACGGCTCACCGCCCCCCCCCCCCCCCCGCCACCCCCAACCCCCCCCCACCCCCACACCCCTTGTATTTTCGTACCCTTTCTCTGCCTTCGCCTGCTCCAGAAGCCCGTGTTTGTGCGCTGCTGGAGCCCGCGAGCAAAAAAGGGCAGGCGAGGGGGGGGGGCAGGGGGGAGGAGGGGGGTGGCGGGAAGCGAGGAGGCGAGAGCGAGAGGCGAAGCGAGGCGGGGGGAGGCGAGGGAGGGAGCGAGGCGGGGGGTGGGGGGGGTCGAATCTCCGATCGACCCGCTGCAGCTGAAATGTTAATGCTAATCGCGTAGCCGCGCCGCCGGCGCCTCGCGCTCCAGTGGCAGCTCCAATTAATCTTGGAGGGGAGGGGGGGGGCGGGGGGGGGGGGGGGGGGGCGCGGCGCGTGACCTCCGGCCCGGGGGAGGCAGGGGGGAGGCGGGCGGGCAGGCAGGCAGGCAGGCAGGCAGCGGAGCGGGGCCAGCGCTGCTTATGTAATTACACTGTGAAGTGTGTAATCACCTGGCCTAATCCCTCAGGCCTCGCAATTAGTCCCAGACCCGCGGTGGCCGGGGCCCGCCAGCCCCCGCGCCGCCCCGGACGGCCCGCGGATGAGTAACGGCCAATTAAAGCTGCATGAGCAGAGCCGGGAGGCGTAATTAGCTGTAATCATGGGAGAGGGAGGGGGGCGGGGGTGGGGGGGTGGGGGGGGGGGAGATGTGGGGGGAGATGGAGGGGTGGAGGGTGGGGGGGGGGGGTTGGGACGTGCCCCGCAGACGTGCTGCTCGCTTTATGGGAAGCAATTTAGGAGCGAGGGAGGCATTAACCGTTTCACTCTGGGCTGGGAAGGCGGAAAGGCTCGGGAGAGGCATGGTGGTTTTCGCGGAATGGCGCACTCCTCAACCCCTGACCATAGAGTGCCCACAGTGCGTTCCTCTGCTCTTGCATCTATAGGCGAAGCTAGCTATGGACGTCCATTACTATACAGCTATTGCATTACAGTTCATACTTTTAACAATTCATACTCCTCTGCCTCAGTACTGATCACAGTGATTATAATGAGTCTGTCCATTGGTCTATCTCTGTCTGTCATTGTACAGAACGCACATTACAGGCAACACACTGACACACAGGGCTGAGCAAGGAGAAGGAGAAGGAGAGAGAATTACCCTGTAATAGGTGGCAAAATGCTGACAATTTATCAATGTATTTAGCTTCTATAAGCTATATTTTGCAGTGGACACGCATATTAACATACATTTAAATGTGGAATAGGGAGCTTTTTTCCGCGGTGCATTTTCAGGCAGGAACAGATCCTCTGTCGGATCGTTATTGCGTTCCAGTTTCGCTCACACAGGACGCTGACCGATCTTTAGACTGAGCTCTTCTCCGATACTCCTGTAAAGGGGCCTGGCCAAGGAGCCGGCAGGGCAGGGCAGGCAAGCGGAGAGGAGAAGGAGACGGGGTACACCATGCTCTGTCCCATTCCACAAACACAAGCCACGAGGGGCCCCAAAACTCCACACGCAGCTGCAAAGCAGAGTCCCTGACAGGGAACCCATTATCATTTAATAATTAAAAAACTCCCAAAGGACCCCACTTCTAGCCCCACTAAGCAGCAGTGAGCATTACCACACACACACACACACACACACTTACATATTCTCACACACACAAAGGCATGAAAAATTGTTAGTGGGTAATTGACTGAAGGAAGGTTTTCTTTTTTTCCCCACCTTAAGTGGAGAACCACGAGCACTATTGTACTTTTTCAAATGAAAAGGCTCCAGCTCCCCTCCTCTTCCTAACACGGGAGGGGACGAAGAGGCTGCGTTCTCTTCACCTGCGAGCAGGTGCCCGACCAGACCGAAATCCAACCGGGAGCCACGGAAACACGAGACCGGAAAGCTCAACTGTAATTTCAAACCCATCCTTCTGAAAAAAAAAAAACTGGAAATGCATTCAGAAACGCACGCGGCTCTCCTGATGACCTTTTTTTGTTCCCCCCCCCCCTCCAGACGACGGAAACGGCGCCGAGCTCTCCGAGCTTTCGACCACTCGGCGTTTGGCGCGCCCCCCCCCCCCCCCCCCCTCCCCCCGCCCCCCCTAATGACGGGAACGCGGGGGATTAAAAAACCCCGGGCTCCGCAGGAACACATTTGCAAAGGAAGCTCATTAAAATGTATGAAGCTCCCGCTTCCCCTTCTCCACCCCCCCACCCACCCACCCCCCACCCCCTCCCCTACCTCCGCCCGCCCCACGCCTAGACCAATGTCTGCTCGAAACTGCTCCCCTCCCTCCCTCCCTCCCTCCCTCCCGTGCCAAAAACATTCGGATTTGCCAATTACTAAAATGTGATCCGCCATTTAAGCCGGGACGAGCGGCAGCCCGCGCTTTAAAAATATCGATCCGCTCGGTGATTTGTTTTCGACAATATCTGCTAATGGCCTCCTGACTATCAATTAGGACGCAGCGCTGGAGGGTTTGCGCTCGGGGCCTGAAGATTTTTCGAGCAGGCTCGTTCAGCTCCTCCCGCTCGGGCCAATCGCCTCTCAGACAGTCAGAGGGGGAGAGAGCCACACATCTGCCCCCTAACAGCGGACACAAAACCGTAGAGAATCCTGATTTTCATAGATACTTTCAAAAATAAATAGAGCCAAAATTAGTAGTTTGCATCGTAAGCCCCATTTTTACAGTCTATGTATACAAAATGAAAAATGTATTAATTTCGTCTTTTTGTATTTTGATTTTTTTTGTAAGGCTGAAAGGTTATTGTGTATCTTTAAGAGTACCGACTGGAGCCAATGAAAGAGTTAAACAGAGAGAGAGAGAGAGAGAGGGGAGAGAAGAGGAGAGGAGAAAAAAAATCAACATCCTCTCGCCCCCGACCTGCACAGCACGTAGGTCTGCCTAACGCGAGCGCACACACACACGCACACGCACACACGCACACACACGCACACACACACACGCGCTCACCGCGGTCCTGTGTGGCTAATTATTCTCTGCAGCGAAAACCCGCGGCGACTGGCTGACCGGATCGGCGCTGCTCTCCCGACAGGAAGCCGGGATGGAAATTTTACACCCCCGCGCGCCCGCAGTGCGGCGGCGGCGGCGCGGCGGCCCGGCGGCGGCCAGCCTCCCTCCTCCCGCTCGGCCCATTATTGACACTCGGGCTCCTCGCGCCACATAAATAATCGACAGCCAATTACCCCCGCTGCCTGGATTCTGTTTGCGGGTTGGGGGCGGGGGGGGGGGGGGGTAAGGGGGTTTGCAGAGGGAGGGGGAGGGAGGGGGAAGCGGGGAGGGGGGGGTGGGGGTTGCGAGGCGCGCGTCGCCAGGACGGTCGGCTCGACCCTGAGCCGCCGGTCCGCCCAGGCAGCCTCGCCGGCACTTCCTGACGAGATCAAATTGAACAGGCCCGCGGACAGATAATGCACACTGGTTGATCCAATTACCGCAAATTTCGATTTCTTTTCCTCCCGCCCCTCCACTCCCCACCCTCCCCCGCCCTCCCCTCCCTGCGTTCTTCCCATTTTCTCCGTCCCGCGGTGAACGCCTCCTCGCAGTCGGGCCCCCGGCCCCCCGGCCCCCCGTTCATGCAGTATTCATTGGTATAGGGGCCCGGGTTCGTTATTACGCTGAAATATTCATGCGGTTTTACTGAGCGCTTCTTTCCACGTCTTTTCCCCCGTTTTTGTTTGCGAGGCTGGAGGGCTGGAACGGGGGGCGGGGTGGGGTGGGGGGGGGAGGGAGGTTTAGGGAATCAGTTTTGGGGCAAGGGGGGTTTAGGAATGGGGTTCTGGGATGGGGGGGGGGGGGGTGAGGCTTAGGGATGGGTGGTTAGGGATGGGGGTTTAAGGACGAGTGGTTAGGGACGGAGTTTGGCGGTGTTAGGGTCAGGGACGCTGTTTAGGGACGGGGTTTTGGGACGGGGGTTTCAGGACGGGGTTTTGGGACGGGGTGGGGGTGTTAGGGTCAGGGACGCTGTTTAGGGACGGGGTTTCGGGACGGGGGGTTAAAGGGGCGGGGAGGGGGGTGCGGGCAGGCACCCCGTCCCTGCGCACATGTCCGTGACACACGCTTGATTCTTTGCGGATGTTCCCGGCCTTGCCTGCTGCCTCCCCCTCAGACGTCCCGCGCCATGTGGACCAGACAGAAAGTGATACCATGTGTGCGACCGGGAAGGTCTGGGGCTGCCTCTCGCCCGGCCAGAGGAGGAGAGGAACCTCTGCTATTTCAGCTCCAGCCCTGCTGGCTCTCCCCTCTCCCTCTTTCCCCCCTTCCCTCCTTCCCTCCTTCCCTCTCACTCACTCACTCGCTCACTCACTCACACACAAAAGCGCCACTCACATCTGAGCAGGGTTTCAGAGCTTTGCGGTGCTAGCAGCCTTCTGTTCGGTCAAGCGGCTTTAAAGGCTTTGCAAACCATCCCTGAACAAGCCTGCTTCTGTCCCCCGAACCGTTTCGAGCGCGTCTGTGTTTGTGTGCGTACGTGCCACTGACAGCGTGCCTACGCGTGCGTGCGCGCGACTGTGTTCGGTAGATATTTCTGCACACCTGACTGCACGTGCATCTGAGCGTGCGAATGGGCGATGTGCGTGTTTGACCCCCGGTCGCCGGGGCGACGTGTGCGTTTGACCCCTGGTCGCCGTGGCGACGCGTGCGTTTCACCCCTGGTCGCCGTGGCGACGCATGCGTTTGACCCCTTGTCGCCGGGGTGACGCGTGCGCTTGACCCTCGCGGCGCTCGGCGGCTCACCTCTCGGGGAAGTGCGCGTCGCGGTGCTGCGGCAGGCCCTGCTTGCGCCGCTGGCTGGACGAGCTTCCTGCCGACGGCAGGTGGGCCTCCATGGCGCCCTGGTTCCGCACCGCCGCCACCGCCTCCTGGCGAGCACGCAACAGGTCTGAGAGAGAGAGAGAGAGATTTGAGATTTAAAAACCCTTTTATTGGGACATCGTTCAGCCACAGAAATTACTGTACTTCAAAATAAAAATAATAGACAATCAACATAAAGAGAAAAACTATCAAAAAAAACTAACCACAGGCAGAAAAGAGAGAATAGATAGAGAAAAGAGACAGAGAGAGAGAGAGAGAGAGAGAGGGAGGGAGAGAGAGAGAGAGGGAGAGAGGAAGGGAGGAAGAGAGAGGGAGAGAGGGAGAGAGAGGGAGGGAGGGAGGGAAGGAGAGAGAGAGAGGGAGAGAGAGAGAGGGAGAAAGGGAGGGAGGGACAGAGAGAGACAATGAAACAGAGGGAGAGCGAGAGAAAAGAGAAAGAAAGACGGAGAAGGAAAGAGGGATAGCGAGAGGGAGGAAAGGAGAAGTAGAGAGAGAGGAAAGGAGAAGTAGAGAGAGAGGGGGGTGGAGAGAAAGCGAGAAAGCAAGAGTGAGAAAGAGAATGAAGAGGGAAAGAACGAGAGAAAGAGTGAGAGAGAAAGAAGGGGGAGAGGGAGAGCGAGAGGGAGAGAGAGAAAGAAGGGGGAGAGGGAGAGAGAGAAGGAAATTGAGAGAGAGAGAGAGAGAGAGTCCACTTTAGCCCCAGTACTTCTGACATTAGAATCTGATCTTCTGATCTACACTCCACTTTGAAAATCCACAACA
The DNA here is from genome assembly GCF_013347855.1 of Anguilla anguilla. Lineage (NCBI taxonomy): Eukaryota > Metazoa > Chordata > Actinopteri > Anguilliformes > Anguillidae > Anguilla > Anguilla anguilla. Next base: position 31,728,207 of record NC_049213.1, on the reverse strand, counting down.
AATACTCATAGTATGCATACCGCATATTCCTGTGCACATACAGACAAGCATATAGGTAAATATTTGCCGACGGATAGCTTAGCACCGAATAACAAACAACACACCGCACGTATTGTGACCTCCGTTGGGATACAAAAATTTTGCACAGATATGAAAAAAAAAAAAATTCTCCTGAGGTATGGTGAGAATTTCAATTTAAAGGCGTCTGTTTCTGAGGCGAGTCGAGGCGGAGGCAACAGTGTTCAACCTTTGGGTTCATGGTATTAGCACACAGCTCCAGCTACCTGATTACACAGCTACCGGAACAGCTCGATGAGAATTCAATTCATTAATAGAAAATTCCAGAAATATACACACACGTCAACAGCGTAATGCATGCCACACTATTCATTTCTCATTTATGGACGTAATATAAAATACCCTGTGTTTGGGTTCTGAGCACAGCTGCACACTTTAAAAAAAAAAAAAAACTTTAGAACACTTTGCATTTGGAGATGAAAAGTGATTGGCTCAAAATCCCTGACCATAACCACAGTCATTTCCCTTAACAGCGTGAATACTTTAATGATATTTCAGGGGTTTTTTTTTTTTTTTTTTTTTTTTTTTTTGCAATAACAGTAAATGCTGAGCAATTTCTACAATTCCAAATTACCGCTTCTAAAAACACAAAATAAAAGTAAACAAACAACATGCATTTCCAATCAAGGATAATTACAGGGAATTAATGACCCCCTTTTATAGCCATGACTAAGTTGTTAAGCCATGCAATAACCACAGAGGCACACACACACACACACAAACACAGAAAAACACACACACACACACACACACACACACAAGCGCACACACACACACACACACACACACACAAACACAGAAAAACACACACACACACACACACACAAACAAACACAGAAAACACACACACACACAGAGAAACACACACACACGCGCACATACACACACACACACACACACACAGAATAAACACAGGCAGACCATTTCTCTGAGAATAAAACCCAGGGAAAGTACTTGGTCACACCAATAAGTAACTATAAATCAGCCTTGTGAAAATCCCCAGCCAGGAGTGTGTTGATGCTGCTAGCTAAACCCTTTCCTTGGGATCCATTTTTAAACGCTAACTAGCTTTCTACAGTTAACATATTTTTTTATATTTTTAACTTTCAGAGATGTGAAAAAAGACCACTGTGAGGTTAGTGCTTGTTCATTTTCAGAGAATAGATGTGAAGGGAAAGAGAAAGACTTTGTGGACCCCAAAACAGGTTAAATAGTCTGTCGCTATCAATGGCTAGCTGATATGGACGAATTACTATGTTCTATGGATAACAGCGCCTGCTGAGCGGCTGCGATTAAATGCAATGCACAGCAAAGTAACGTGATTGGTTTGCATGAATCAGTGATTCATAACACACGGAAGCTCCGCCCACCGCGGAACCGTCCAACACGGGACGCCCTTTTTAATAAATGTGTTTCAGCCAGCAGAGGGGTGGAGACCCTGGACGATGACAGTGATTTGGCTGGATCCAGGCCCCCGCAGAGGCCCCGCCCAAAGGAACGAGCATGAGGTCATCGACAATCTGGAAGCGGTGCCTCCAATGAACGACCGTTAAACACAAAATCCATCATCCTCTCCATTCTTTCACCGGCTTTAATGACAGGACGCCCGCGGGACCAGCGCGTGGGATTTTGATGGCCTGTGCATGAGGATCGGGGAGATAGCGGGTTGGGTATTAATTCGCCTGTTTATTGATCTGTTTTTTGACCTGATAACGTGGGGGGATTCACAGTTTGTTATTCCCTTCAGCACCAGGAATGGGAGAGCCAGTAGGGGCCGGACAACTTGGGGAGGGAGGCTCCACCAGGCAGAACTCAAAATGCTCTCCTCACGTTGATGACCAATGGCGACAGCCAATGAGGAAACTCCTCCTTGGATCTGCCGACAACAAGCACCCCGGCAACAGGCAGGCTTTTTTTGTGTGTTGCTGTTGTTGTTAGTAATGGTTCCCCTTCAAGTCCTCATTCCATCATAATTCTACGTACACTTTGCACGGTAAAGGGAACTCAGATTGACTTCAAGGCAACTGAGGGCTACTCTTCTCTGAGTCGACCCCTGGTCCTCCTTCCTAGCCAATCAAAGAACTCGGTCACAGGGTTAGCCACATCCCCAAGGGGTCAGCCTTACAAACAGTCCATAGGACAGTGAGGCGAAGGTGGGGGGGGGGGGACGGATGCGTGTTGAAGATGAGAGACAGCATGACGGCAGTCAGCAACCACTTGTTTCATCAGCAGTTGGCCACGTATTGCGTCAGGGCAGACGCACGTTAACTAGTCTTGCCCCCCCTCCTAACCCAGACACGCCCCTGTCCCCCTCGCAGCCGCCACCTCCCCTTTGTTTGACGGTTGCCCCCGGCAGCGGGGCCGCCGCACCTGACCGCGAGACGGGAGCGGCCCGCCGTCACAAAAGGAGCCGCCGCCGCCGCCGCCGCCGCGGGAGCCGCCCGGCTTCGGGTTTCCCGCGCCCGCGCGTTCCTGCAGACGTTTTTTT
>NC_049213.1:31718141-31720641 GCF_013347855.1 Anguilla anguilla | reverse complement strand
TCTGTCTGAACATACCAGCTGTTATATCTCCCTCTGATTCGCTCTCAAACCCTTCAAGGGAACCAGTACATGGCTTCTGCATACGACACCAGCAGCCAAGAGCGAATCCTAAAGAGTAGCAAGCTTCCTTGCGCTGAAAAGATGGCTCCGGCCATGTTTTATTTGAGGGGATTATACAGTGATGTCTTTGGTGTGAAGACTTATCAGTCAGTCGGGTCTGTCAATTGCTCAATAGTTACGATGCCTATCATTTAATAATCCCAGTTTCATGTGTTTCTATGGCAGATCACAATCACCCTCTAGGGTATCGAGTACCGCTGCATTGAGTGACTAAAGAGTACACCGACTTGATTGACTGATGACTACGGTACACGAGTGCTGGCAAAGACTGTGGGAAATGCAGTGGAGTGGAGCTGGCCACAGAGAACTGGCACGACTGTGTGAGCTCCTCCCCAATGCAGCCGGGGCACCTCCCCAGCCAGAGCTGAGGGAGGGAGGGAGGGGCACACGTCCAAACAGACGGGGGTACAGGTATAGCGTGGTGGCTTTCACCATTTAAACTGAGCGGGGGGTTCCGGCGTATCCGCGGACTGAGACGGCTTTTAAATGGCGTTCTCCGTTCCGGAGGCGTCTCTTATGTTCCGGCCATTGCTGCCTCCTGCTTGTTGAGCGGATTGAGGATTTTGGGGATAGTCTCACCACTTCTGACTCAGCCCAGCCCAAAAACCCTCGTGCTGCTAATGGGCTGTCCGTATTTACTCTTCATACGAATTTACGCGACGCGACCCAATGCGATTATCAAAAATGAAAGGTCCCCCGCGTCCCTCTCCATACTCCCCGGCTGCCATTACACTGAAAGCCCACCGCGCGTTTGCATTCGTCGTGCTTCTTTTTTTTTTAAAAGGGGGAATAACAATGACCTGCAAAATGGTTGCTTATTCTAAAAACACATCTGCTCATTATAAAGTGCATTGTGGAAAATATTTTAACTTTTGTTACACGGTGGAATCAATTTATTTTTGTCGAGGCGCAATCATTTAGCAACTGTGGTGTTTGTGTGTGGTGTGTACGTGCGTGTGTGTGTGTGTGCGTGTGTGTGTGTTTTTTTCCCTGTAACAAGGTTAGCAGCTCACCGCGCACACATCTGTGAGCGGTGCGGCGCTTGGATTCCGTGTGGGCGGGAATGTGCCCTGCGGAGACCGCTCCACCCACCAGGGTGTCACACTGACCCCGCTGGCTTCCTCCAGCGTCACGACCGCCCGGCTGCAGACAACAAGGCCACGGCCCCCGTGCGCTCATCACCACCATGACGCACCCGGACGAGGGAGGGAGGGGGTCGTGGAGTGGAGGAGGGGGGGGGGGGGTTGGGGTGATGGGAAGGCATGGAGGATAGCGGGGGGGGAGAGGATAGCGGAGAGGTGCATGCTGGGAGCTCACCTCCGTGGCGCGGGGGGGAGCGGGGAGAGGGGGAGCGGGTGGTTGTGCGGTGAGGACGGCAGAGCGGTGCGTGCTGGGAGCTCACCTCCGTGGCGCAGGGGGAAGGGGGTGGTGGTGCGGTGAGGACGGCAGAGAGGTGCATGCTGGGAGCTCACCTCCGTGGCTGGCCACGCCCATGCTGTTGGCCAGCTGGTAGAGCCGCTGCTGCTGCTCCTCGTAGGACCCGTGCTCGTTCAGCGCTGTCATCATCCGCCTGTAGTGCTCCTCCGGGGTCATGTGACTGGCCAGCGGCTCCAGTGCAGGGGTATGGGAGTTTTCTGGGGGGGGGGGGGGGGCAGGGAGAGAGAGAGAGGGCGGCATGTTAACTCCTCCTTCATGCAAGAGAAGCAGCAGCACCGATGGAGGTGAAGGGATCAGGGATTCATTTTCCATTCATCCCACATTGGCTCAAATGGAGTTTCATCTGTTTATTTTTTTCTTTCTTTCTTTTTTTTCTTGCGTTCCACTGTGAAGCACTGTTTGGCAATCTGACCGTAAAGTCTTATCCAAGATGAAAGCTGATTGATGTGCTTGTGTGTACGTGTGCATCTGTGTGTGTGTGTGTGTGTGTGTGTGTGTGTGTGTGTGTGTGTGTGTGTGTGTTTGTGTGTGTGTGTGTGTGTGTGTGTGTGTGTGTGCATTAACAATTACTCTGCATTAGTGACTCCATAAGAAATTATATAGACAGACACAAACAAACAGCTAGCACAGCTATCTAATGCTCATTAAGGATGTGATACAAAAGTGTGTATTTGGGGGGTGGAGAGGGTTTGTGGGGGGTGGGGGGTGTCTGGGGGTTACCTGGTTCAAAGCGAAGCCTGACTCCAGGCAGAGAAGTTTGACCGGGGGGGGAGAAAGGGGAGAGGGGAGGACAGTGTGTGAGGTGAAGGGGGGGGGGCGGGGGCCGGGCAGAAGGAAAGGCTGTGCTGTAACTGCCATCTTCTGTGAGCCGTCTAATCCCCCCCCCCCCACAGGCCCTCGGGTGTGAGCATGTGAGCATGTGAGTGTGTAAGCGCGTTTGTTT
>NC_049213.1:31640641-31713141 GCF_013347855.1 Anguilla anguilla | reverse complement strand
ATTCCTCATCTCTCTCTCTCTCTCTCTCTCCATTCCATTCCGTCTCTCTGAGTCTCTCTCTCTCTCTCTCTCTCTCTCCGTTCCATTCCGTCTCTCTGAGTCTCTCTCTCTCTCTCTCTCTCTCTCCGTTCCATTCCGTCTCTCTGAGTCTCTCTCTCTCTCTCTCTCTCTCTAGTTAAAGCCACAGTGCCTGTCTCTCGCCCCCCCCAGCGCAGGACGCACACACAGACGAGTGCAGGCCTATGAATCTTCACATTTCCAGCGGCCCTTTCCGTTCCCTTGTAGTGCATCCAAGGGGCTGCTGGGAAATGGCCAGCGCTGTCCTCAGTTCAGCCTCAAATTCAGAAACCCGGCCGGCTGGGTAAATACAGGAAGATCCTTACCCTGCTAAGCAGTGCAGTCTGACCCCGGCCTCGCACACACACACACACACACACGCGCACGCAGACGCACGGCACTGCGACACACACGCGTTTCCCCAGCCGGTACACCGGAGACCGGGGTCCGTGGGAGAGGTACACTAAGTCCTGCAGTGCTGGGAAGCACGGTACACAGGTTCCAGCACTCCCTGAGCTGGCTAAAACACAAATACTACTCTAAAAACCTCCTCTTTTTTTTCTTCTTCTTCTTTGCCTCGCAAGGGAAAGAATAAGAAAACCAAAAGTAGAAAGCGGAGACAGAAACAGAGAAGGGAGAAAGGAGAGAGAGACGGAGAGGGAAGAGCGATGTCCTGCGCAGGAAGTACGCGCGGCGCAGAGGCCTGGACGCTACGGAACGGGATCCATAACGGCCCGGTTTGACGTATTCCCTCGTAGAAGCAAATTTATTCCGGTTGCAGGGAGGGGCCCTGTGTGAGTGCCCTCGCTAATAGATACAGATCGACTCCCGCTGACACCCAGGGCACAAATGACTAATCAGTTAGCCCCCGCCCCCCTGTTCCACCCCCCAACCCACAGCCAGCCCCCTGGTCCCGCCGCTCTGGTCCAGCTCTCGCTTCCCCCGGCGCTTTCCAAATTGAAATCTCGCTCGGCCTGTCCTCGCTGCGCCACAAATGAGCTTTCCGGCTAATCGCCCAATCAATCGTCAGATTAATGAATCGATGAGGCCCGCGCGGCTGCCGCTATTGGGCCCCGTTGTGGGTTATTGTGAGGGCGGGGTCCCCCTGGCACGTGGTGATTGGTGCGGCGACAGGCCACGCCCCCTCCCTCATTTGATTGGCGGCCTGGCTGTGTCCTGCTCCACGGCTCAGGGCGCCAAGCCAAAGTGATACTTTTTCACAGTTAAAAAAAAAAAAAAAATAACACAGTCATACTCCAGTCAAGAGTGTATCCACGCTGTTGCCGTGGGGTAACCACCCTTACCTACCCCAACTGCCATAATCCCTGTGGCTTTATTTACCGATTTCCATCCCAAACGCGGTGAGAACCTCTGTCTGTCCCAGGATCTAAGGTGGAGGAATGTTCTGGAAGGGGCTTGCCCCCCGAAGGCAGCTGTGACTCAGTTCTCAGCTTGGGCATCACGCAGCAGACGAAAGGGAAAGGTTCAGGGCCAGGCTGGCGGGGGAAGTCATTATTCCGTGTGGTTAACTGAAGGCGTGCGCTGAATCACCCAGACAGCTTTATTAAACTTCAAAATGAAAGGGGCCTATCAGTAATCTGCCGCGCTGACATCACACAGCCTCCTCCGAGGCTTCATAAATTACAGCCTCGCCCGACGGCCGCGCCGGACGGAACGAGGACGCCGCCGCCGCCGCCGCCGCCATCACGGCCGTTATCTAATGCACTTTCGCCGTGATTTTATTAATGTGCGTGGGCGGGGGGCAGGGGGGCGGGGGGGAGCGGGGGAGTGTGTGTGTGTCTGTGTGTCTGTGTGTGTGTGTGTCTGTGACCGCGTGTGTCTGTGAATGTGTTTGAGTCTGCGAGACACAGTGGGCTTTAGTGTACGTGCGTATCCGTGCGCGGACACTTATTTGTGTTTGGACAGTCCGCATGTGTGTGTTTGTCCAGGAGTGTTTGTGCTGCATGTGGGTACCGCGTTGAGTTCTACCAAAAGCATAACAATATTTTTTTTTTAAGTTAATGTAAATAGAAAAGTGCACGTCAGCTGTTCTTCTGTTTCATAAGGAATTGACGGTGTTAGGAATTTTCTGCCGCATTCGAGAAGCTTGCAGTAAGAGCTGAACGTTTCTGCAGTTTCACAAAGAACAGAAAGAGAAGAAAATGGGAAGGCAGCGAAGAAAGAAACCAAGAAAGCCTGTAAAGTTTTGCTGGTTAGAGGATCATGGAAAAGTCCCCTGGGGTTACAGACAGCTGGGGGGGGGGGGTCGTCAGAGCTTTTTGGGAGGAGATCTTTTAATACTAATTAAACGCTCGTTCTTAAAGTGCAGACACTCCCGTTTAACACCAGCCAGTCCTTCAGCTCTGCTGAGCCCGGTGGCACCTACGCTAACCACCGACGCTAACGCCGCACGCAACACTCTGAGCCAGGGCCTACGCTAACCACCGACGCTAACGCCGCACGCAACACTCTGAGCCAGGGCCTACGCTAACCACCGACGCTAACGCCGCACGCAACACTCTGAGCCAGGGCCTACGCTAACCACCGACGCTAACGCCGCACGCAACACTCTGAGCCAGGGCCTACGCTAACCACCGACGCTAACGCCGCACGCAACACTCTGAGCCAGGGCCTACGCTAACCACCGACGCTAACGCCGCACGCAACACTCTGAGCCAGGGCCTACGCTAACCACCGACGCTAACGCCGCACACAACACTCTGAGCCAGGGCCTACGCTAACCACCGACGCTAACGCCGCACGCAACACTCTGAGCCAGGGCCTACGCTAACCACCGACGCTAACGCCGCACACAACACTCTGAGCCAGGGCCTACGCTAACCACCGACGCTAACGCCGCACGCAACACTCTGAGCCAGGGCCTACGCTAACCACCGACGCTAACGGCGCACGCTAACCACCTACGCTAACCACCGACGCTAACGCCGCACACAACACTCTGAGCCAGGGCCTACGCTAACCACCGACGCTAACGGCGCACGCTAACCACCTACGCTAACCACCGACGCTAACGCCGCACACAACACTCTGAGCCAGGGCCTACGCTAACCACCGACGCTAACGCCGCACGCAACGCTCTGAGCCAGGGCCTACGCTAACCACCGACGCTAACGCCGCACGCAACACTCTGAGCCAGGGGAATGGCACGGCCGCTTCGGAGGAGAGAACGGGCAGATTCCTGATCACTGCGAGGTTGTGGACAGCTCACAGGCTCGAACCCGAGTCTGAAGTTTAAAGGCCCTTGGCGTTCACTGAAAGGGTGAGAGCAGAGGGCAGGTGGGGGGAGTGGGGTTTGGGGGGTTTGGGGGGTGGGGTAGGGTAAGGAGGTTGGTGACCAGAGGAGGAGGAGAAGGAGGAGGAGGAGGCGGGGGGAGGGCTTGAATGAGCGAAGGTTAAGGAGAGAGGGGGGGAAGAAAAAAAAGAAGAAAAAAAAAAGAGAAGGGGCAATGGCATTTCTTCTTCCTCTCGTCCGGCCAGTGACAGCCCTGACAGCCAGACTCCTTAATTCCCTTTTCTTATTCCCTTAATCTGTCATCTTTATCAGGCAGCGGAAGTGCAGGGCGGCGCGGGCCGGCCGCTGCCCCCGATCAATCTCCGCATTACGGCTGACAGAATGGTGCTAATAACTTATTGATCCCGCGTTCGCCGGGCCCGCCGGGGCCGAGCGGCGCCCATTGATTGGCTGAGGGGGGCGGGGGGTGGGGTGGGGTGGGGGGGATGGCGGGGGGGTGGTGGGGGGGGGGAGGGGGGGGCGAGGCTGGGGGAGCTTCCGCTCAGTGAGATGACGCTCCACTGCCGGGAGCACGGCCACTCCATCCCGACCAGAGAGGAGGGGGAGAGAGAGAGAGAGAGAGAGAGAGGGAGGGGGAGGGGTGGGAGGCAGGGAAACAGAGGCAGGGAAAAAGGGGAAGAGAGGAAGGGAGAAAGAGAGAGACAGAGAGAGAGAGACAGAGACAACAAAAAGTAGGAGGGAGGGGAGGAGAGGCAGAGTGAGAGACTGAATTAGAGAGAAATGCAAAAGAAGAGTTAAGTGGCAGAGAAAGAGAGCAGGATAGAAAACGACAGGCAGAGGCAGAGAGAAACAGGTGGGTGAAGAGAGTAGGAGTAGGGAGAGACAGGGGAGGCAGACAGGAGCCTGGAAACGAGCCAAAATCCATACTGTACTACACATGGCAGTCAGGACAGCAGCCCTGGATGCAGACTGCCGAGAGCGGTCAGGACAGCACGCACGGCGCCATTTCACATCACAAACCTCTCTATTTGTTTGAAATGTGAAAAAGAGTATAATAGAAATAGGAAATATGGCTCTGTGTGAAAAAAAAACAGGAAATATAATTCAGATGAAAAAAAAAAACCGAAAATACAATCCTGATGGGGAAAAAAAAACTCTTCAGAACCCGGGCTGAACACACAACTTGTCCAGGAGGTCTGTTCAGGAACACTGTCGCCTCCCCTAACACACCTGCACTCTTTCCCACTAGTGCTCGAAGAGGGTTATGGGGGGAGAACTACACCTTGTGTAACGCTGAGAACATGGCGGGGGTTCCAGTGACTTATCATCCCTCTCGAACCCCAACCTACACTCCCTCCCCCCCCATTCAGGCCCCCTCACTACCGACGCCTGCACCATCTCCCCCATCTGCCCCTCCGATTTAATTAACGGCCTTCTTTCCGACGGAGAGGCCAGTTTCCTCTTCCTGCAACCGCCCTAACCCCCCCCCACCCCCCCCCCCCCCCCCCCCCCCCCCCCCACCCCCCTCATCACCCCTGCCTGCCCTCCCTGGCCCCTGTGGCACACTCCCTCCTCCTTTTAGTTTTTAAAGCACTCTTCCTCTCTCTCTCTTTCCTAACGCTACACCCATTACACCGGTCCGGTTCGTGAAAAATGTCCCGATGACATATAAAAAGGAACAAACCATGCCAACCTCTTCTCTTCGCACATTTCTGATCCCGACAGTTCAGGGTGTATCATTATGAAAATGACCAACGGCTTACCTCGACCACGTCTTAGAAATCTAATCAAAACTTGAATTTCCACAGAAATTTGTGTTTCACTTTGAAACGTCTTTCAAATCTAATCTAAACTTGCGTTTTTCCACAGAAGGAGTTAGCATTTTGAGACTAAACTCCGTGGAACTGTTTGGCTTAATGTGCCCACGAGTGCACACAAGTCATCGGGCTTTATGAATGCCGCTACGTTCAACAAGACGCTTTTTCTGAATTTACTTCCTCGCAGTTAGAGGGTCAAAGGGTTTCACAAAGGAATTTCGTTTTAAATCTCATTTTCCGCACTCTAACTCTTTCTACACAGAGCTTGTTCTACATCGCTTTGTAACAGCCATGCAAATGTGTATTTACCCTATCTGTATTGCATGTGTATACTGGATATATTCCTATAGCAGGCGAATCTGTTCCTACAAGTTATACGTGTTTTTAGAGAAAGAAAAATACGGGGAGCAAAACTTAAAAACAACTAGAAGAACAGCCCAGTCCCAGACACAGGTGAACATACAACTGAATATGATAACCAATCTGAGAACTTGACTTTCCTTTGCATAAATGTGAAAATAAAGCAGTTTGTTGGTAATAATTTGGATGATGAACCTGTTTAAGTAGAGCAGGTCCTTATTAAACGCAGGAAAATGTAACAGAAAATGAAATGTTCGATAGTTAAACTAACAACGGTGCTTGTACTTTGCCTAACTTCTTACCTCAGTGGCACTCATGCTCGTGTTTTCTCTTCCTTCCTTCCTTCCTCTCTTCTCTCTCTCTCTCTTTCTCTCTCTCTCTCTCTCTCACGGGGACACAGGGTGATAGGACTGGGCATGTTTACAGACACCGGGTGAGCTGCTTAAATGGGCTCTTAAATCTGCATTTAATGCACCAGCCAGCAGATCTGTGGCCTCACCCACACCGTAGTCTGCCCCCCCCATCCCTGGGTGTCTGTCTCCATTAAAGTTTTGAATTAATTGAGATTCTCCCTATTAAGATTACGGCGTCTCCTGACAAATCCCCGCCGACCCCTCGCGTTTGAGGAGTTCCTAACCAGACAAGTTTCACCACATCACCGAGCCATTATGGCTTTTCCTTTTTCGCGGGAATAATTATCGCACACCTTAGAAGCAGAGACATGCACAGAGGAGGTGCTGGAGAGTCTACACCAGACCTGGGTGGAAAATGTATTTGTATTTGTCAAATACTTTTCTACGCTTTACTGATCTTGTCTGGTGTATTGGAACCAATTAAATACTCTCAAAAAGTGTCAAACCCCGCCTTCTGGTCATACTGGCAGGCTCAGTTACGCCAGGCAAGATCAACAGAGCACAGAAAAGTATTTGAATCCAAAACAAATACATATTTGACCCAAGTCTGGTCTACACTATAGCGGGGAGGAGACATAACAACCCTTGTCAGTCCACACAGTTTTTTTTCGGCAGACGCCACACCTCACCCTCGCGCCCGGCACGGCGACTCGGGGCCTGATCTCACCCAACGCCCCCTCGCTGACCGCTGGGGAACGCTCGCCACAAGCCGAAGCAAACTTGAAAACCACATCAAAACGCCAAACGTCCGCGAACAGGCGTACGAACGCACGGTCTGACGTGTCGGGCTGGGCAGTCGGGCATATGGCCTAGTGTTCCCGTCGGGGTCAGAAGTTTAAAAGAAAACTTAAACAGAAAGATCAGAACCACCTCACAGAGATGATGTCACACGCTTAGCGTGACTTCCACCGGAGCAACAAATAAATAATAATTTTTTTATTTTTCTGGAATTTACAAGCATGCATTCAGTCTGCAGAAATTCATTTCTTGGCTTTTTTTTTTTTTTTTAGGTAAGACACGAAGGGGTTGACGTTGATGTGATTTTCGCTTGAGTGCCGTAGTTCTTGCAAGCGCGGAGGAAAAGTGTCTTGCCGGAGTCGCTGCCTAGCCCCACGGTCTCGAGAACAACATCTCAATTACAGAGCGCAGCGTTCGCTGGCTCCAGGAACAATCAATACTGCAATTAGAGTTCATAAACACCGGCCTTCTCATCTATCATGTTCTCTGCTCCGTCTCCGTGACACAGACAAAAGCACCAAAGTGACATCGATAAAGCCCTGATAATACCTCAGCAGCCATGAAGCAACCCCTCCCCACTCTAAAGAAAGTTTTTTTAAAAATAATTATGATACCGTAGGTCAACTTGTGTCCTCTCAATGGCTTACAGGCAGGAAACAGAAACAAAAACCTACTAGACATGAACTTCTAGGTGGATCTGACAACAAGCTTTTCCAAAAACGATTCACCAAAGCAGAATAATAAGCAGAACCCACTACTTCTAAAAGCAATAAAGTTAAAGTCCATAACATGACCAACAACCAAAGAAGCCCATTGAGCACACTGACCACTTTTGGAAATAATTGCTAAGAAATTTTAAAGATATTAGCTAATTTTTTTAACATAACACATTTTTAGTAATTTTTAACACTAATGCTCGCTAAATTTAGGGAACGCGGTGGAAAGCGAGTAAGGTCCATGCAGCCTCTCTTGCCGTATCTACGTAAGGAGAGCCAGAATGCTCATCGGATAAATATCTCTCAGTTAATGCATTCAGCTATCTCACTTCGCCGCGTCTTTGTTTAAGATCCCATCAGATTAGGCGGTAATAAAGCCATTTATTTGAAGTGGGAATCACAAAGGTACAAATAAGCTCGGAGCGCTAAAGAAAATGTCAAGTGCACATTAAGCAACGGGTTCGAGAGAGAGACGCGAGGGGATGAGCAATGTGGTTAATCTTGCCAATTAAGTAAAGTACGCCAAATGAACTTACAAACACAAACACATCCTTTTAGGGAAAGGAGAAGGACCTGGAGAGGGTGTGCTGGGGTCTCTCATCTCCACCACAACGGCAGAGAAATGCACGAAAACACCTCAAGTGAAGGCACAGCACTCACAGACACACCAGGTAGAGAGAGAGGAACCACTAACCATTGAAAAAAAAAATACAAATAAAGCCACAGCGTTTAGCGATTTGGCGTTCACCCCTCTAGCCTCCAGAAAAAGCAGCTCGGTGTGATAAATTTTCAGGGCTCATGTTTGGGTTTTTTGGCGGGAGAGGTGCAGGGGCGTAGGAGCGCGAGCCGGACCCCGGGCCCCGAGCCCTGGGCGTCTCCCTACCTGCGGCGGCAGAGCCGATGTCCACGGTGCTGCTCCTGCTGATCTCGCCGCACGGCTGGCCCTCGGGCATGCCGCTCTGCCGGGTGTGGTGCAGGTTGGAGATGATCGTCGTGAGGTCACTGCTGTCGCGGCTGCAGCACGACGCCAGGGGGAGAAAGAGCTCACGTTCAGATTTATGCCACCCAACCAAATTCCACCCCCCCCCACCCCTCTGCTCTCTCTCACTCAGTGATGGAGGGAGGGGGGGGACTCAGACATATAGGTTTAGACAACGTTTCAGAGGTACGTACTTGCATAACTGTTGCCAACCATGCAGTTCTACCATACAAGACGTGTAAATTCTAAAGAAAATGTGTTGATTTTCAGGATTAAGCCACCACTTAGTTCAGAATTTGCTAAGATAATTTTTAGCATCATGAGTTCTGAAAGGCATTGAAAACCCATGTATTTTCCCAAAAAAACAAAACAAATTATATATATATATATATATACTTTACGCAAACACTGGATCAACGCAGTCACAGAAGCGATCTAAACGAAGGTGAGCGATAAATGATAAATGAACAGAAGGTCAAATCCACCGGTGTCTCATCTGCGGTACTTACAGCAGCGTAGGGAAAGGCCCGTCTCTGATGAGCTGCGAGCACACGCCCCTGAACCAAAACAACCTCTTTGCGCCGGACCGTCCCACCGCCGGGTCAACGCAGGCGGACATGATCGCGCGGCTCGGAAATCCCCCGCCGGGGTCCCAAACTTTCCACGGGAACGGTTTCCACCCTCCCGCCAGTACACCCTGCCCCCAGCTCCCACCCCACACGCTAGTGTCTGGCCCTGTTGATACGGGTCTATTTGTCTACTTCTCCGTTAATCAGATGGTGCACACCTACTGCCTGTAAAACATACAGAAGTTGGCAATTATATCACTCTGGTTGCCGATGCCAACCGACTGTGAGCAACTGCCTTCAACTCCTCTGGCTACACCCTACTGAACCCACCCTTTGTGTTTTGTTCTTCTATTTAATGTGGGACAGCTCATGAAAACCCCTTTTAACATGTGCGACACGTGCACAGACCTTAATCACGTACAGAAACTGCTTAAGACAGACAAAAAAAATGACAGACAACTGCCTCAAGCAATTTTGTGTCTTATCCTGTCTAATCTTCAACCTTAAGAAACGTTAATCAACACATCGTGGGATTCATAAGTGGTTTACGAGCTTAAAGTGAAGTGATTAGGTTTTTTTTTTCCCCCCCCCACCCACCCCAAATCAATACTGGCTGAGGAAGCACGTAGGAGGACGCGCTTGGAGCAGAGTAATCTTCAAAGGTATCAGCGATAACAGGTAAAGATAGCAAATGTGCCAATCAGGAATGTAAACCTTAATTGCCTCAGACAAACGCAGCCCATGCATGTACCAGGCTAAGAGGTATTCAGAGAGAATTATGGTGTAAGCATTCAGCCAGGACAACAGTGCTGGGTTATCTGAGGCTACTAATTACATTAGGCTAACTAGTCATTATATTATTCCATTACATTATGGGCATTTAGGTGACGCTCTTATTCAGAGTGAGTTATACAGCTTTTTTGCATTTTTACATTGTATGAAATCCATATACAGCTAGCTACAGTATATATTGAAGCGATGCAGGTTTTCTACTTTGCTGAAAGGTAAAATGCAAGTGCCTTAGCAGGGAATTGAACCTTGAACCTTTCAGTTACAAGGCCACTTTCTTAACTATTATACAACACCGTCACCCTAGTCAGATGCCACTGGTCTAGACTAGGTAGTTAGACTAACAGCCCAAGACAAGACCCAAACACGAGAGCCAAGACAACCATCTGATCCATAGTTCTCTCAAACAAGACCAGGTTAAAACCTGGTATATGGCTGGAGCGGCAGACTAATGGTGTGACGTCATAACTCGGCCGACCAATGGTGTAACTTCATCACTCAGTCACAGACATTCGCGTTTTGTAGGGCTGGCCCCGCTGTTGCGGTCCAGCCAAAAAGTATGTTTTTGAAGGGACTTCAGAGGTTTGGACAGACTATTTCTCACGAGTGTCTGCTGTTCATTGGGGGAGGGTAGGGGGTGGAGTGCAGATTAGGCGAAATTTCCTTTTCGTGAACTTGTTCAGTTTGGTCATGACCACGAACTAGCTGGTCGCACCGAACCGAGCAGTTCACAAGTGTTTGCAGGGACACCTCTGTCCCCCCTCCCCCCCCCCCCCTCTCCAGGCTGGAGGGTTTAGAGCTTAGGCTGGGATATGTCCACCCTTCCGTCCTTCCTCATTAATGCCCTGTCTTTTACCTAACCGGAGGAGGGGGAGGAACTGTGTCATGGGGGCATTTTAATGGAATCAGATTACAGCCATGATCTCCTTATGCAGCATAATGTTGTGCAATACCCGATTAATAAGGGGAATATTAGAAACGCTATGGACAGGCGCTCGCAGACAGGGGGGGGCGGGGGGGGCGCAGGCTTAAAGGGGGGGGGGGTGTGGGGGGGGTCTGAACGACAGCTGGGTTTCGCTAATCGGACGCAGACGCCCGCCCCCCGAGCCCCGCCACCGCGCCGCTGACAGGCGAGCGGCTTTGCCGTCCGCGCGCACCCAAAACTCCAGCCCTTTGCCGCGCGCAGATTACTGGCCCCCGGCGCGGCGAGGGGCGGCTGTCGCGCGCAAAGCCGTCTCTGAGCCCCCACCAACCCGGCGGCGGAATTCATTTCCTCCAGGCCGAGCCGGGCCGCCATTCGCTCGTAAGTCAACTTGCGGCACACCCACGGAAAAAAAAAAAAGTAAAAAAATTAATAAAACATTTTTGAGCGTGATGAACAGCTCATTGGGGAGAGAACGGGCGGGGGGGGAGGGGGGGGGGAGAGGGGAAGGGAGGGGGGGAGAGCGCTTGCCAAACGCGCCGGGCTGCCTGCCACGGGAAAGTGGCAGGACGCATTCAGGGCACGACTGCGCGGCGCGCGGCTCCCTCTGGGAGGAGCGGCAGATGCCCGTCCTGCCCCTGCCTCGCCACCGTGAGAGGCTGGAGACTCCTCACAGGGAAGAAGCGCCAGAGCCACAGCGCGGGCGCCACGGAAACAAGGGGACAGCAGCACCTTCCTCCCCCCAACACACACACACGTACGCATGAACACACACACACACACACACATCCAGGCACACACACGCACGCACACACACACACACACACACAGATACAGGCACACACACACGCATGGACACACATACACGCATGGACACACGCACACACACATCCAGGCACACACACACGCATGGACACACGCACACACACACACATCCAGGCACACACACGCACGCACACACACACACACACACACACACACAGATACAGGCACACACACACGCATGGACACACATACACGCATGGACACACGCACACACATCCAGGCACACACACGCACGCACACACACACATACACACGCTTAATGTAAAAAAATCAAGTGGCTTTAAGGGGTTCATACTTGTTGGTACATTCAAGAGAGCTGTTGTTACTGGCATGTGATGTAAATATATACACATACATACATATATATATATATATATATATATATATATATATATAATAAGCCATAAGTCCACAAGTCATTAATTTATTACAATGAATACGCGGTGCCTGCTCATCCCTGTTAGAACTGTGACTGATGTGTGAGCAGAACTTTGGTTAATGTCCTTAAAAGCAGCTCCGGGGGCCGTAAATTGATGGCCTCGGTAATTAGTTCCTGATGCCCAGCGTCTCGCGGCCTCCCTCTCCGGCTAATGAGGGCCGGGTTAACGTCCCGAATCCCGGAAAGAGAGCACGCCCCGGAGCGGGCTGGGCCGGGGCCGAGGGGCCGGGCCCCGGCAGGAAGGGTTCGGCTGCACGGAGCGCCCGCCAGCCGGGGTAATTAAAGGTGGAGCGCACACGCAAACATCAGCCTCCGCAGCCCCCGTCCCGATTAGTCCCCCGTCGGCGTCAGAGCGGAGAGGAGGCGGGTGGGGGGGGGGGGGGGGGTGAGGGGGGAGTGGGAGGGGGATTTATGTGGCGGGGGGTGGGGGGGGAGCGTTCATTAAAATGGCCGCGCCAAAGCCTGCCCGAATCCTGACCTGAATAATAATTCAGTCAGGAAAAAAAAAAGGAAACCGGCCAAAAACATCAACAAGGACCAAATAAATGCTAAAAAAATTACTGTTGGTGGTTTTTTTATGATTTTTTTACGCAAAGTAAAATCTCAGTTTTGCACAACAAAAAAAAAATCTAAATTCATGTTTTTGTGTTGGGATGTATTTTTTTTACATTAACTATAAATAAAACTTCCTTTTGAAACAAAGCAGTCCATATGGCATGACAGTCACTATGAACATGAAGATTTTAATTTACTGTAATTTACTCCTGTCAGGTATAACCGACCTTTTCAACTTGACAGATCTCACCCCAGAATACTGATCATTCATGCAAGCAACGGTCCTTTCAAAATGAAGTGTCAAAAAAATGTTTCACAAGAACAAAATGATGTGTTTTCATTTCACTTGAACAGGTCTTGGGTATGAATATTACTGCACCGGCATGGTCACCCTTGCCACGCTCCTGACCTTCCCAAGGGGCTTTTTTTAAAGGTCCTTCCAACGCACAAACACCAGAGCACAGGCCTCTTCTTTTTGGAAATGACAGTACAGTAGGGCTCCCAATCCCAGATATGCGTCAGAATGACAACCACAGACAATGCCGCGCGCGATTAAAACTGTAAGTGCGTCAAATTACGCGCCACGGTCTCTGTGAATATCTGCGTCGGTTGCCTTTGACAAAGAGAGAGAGAGAGAGAGAGAGAGGCAAAGGAGGGAAAGAGACACCCTTCCAATCCCCACCAACCTCACCCCCCCTCTCCGCCCCCCCCCCACCCCCCACCCTACTCCAATCAGTGCTCCCGATGCGATAATGCCATCCTGAACTTCTTACCTTAGCAGGCTATTATCCCGAGGAGAGACGCCTTTCAGAGGATCTGCGCTAAGTCCGGAGAGCAAGGGCACCGTTAGCCGGGCTAATTAGCACACTTTCGCCCCGCTGTCCCAGTTCGGCCCCCTAATGAGGGCTCGCAGACAGCCAGCCAAGGTCATAATCTGAGTCAGGGGAGGTAAGAACTGGCCAGCTGACTCAGCGCAGGCCGCCAGCGGGGGGGGGGGGGGGGGAGGTGGCGCGAGGGGGGTGGGGGGGTTGAAGGACCCGACAGCCGCACTCATGACAAAGGCGCGCTCTTATCGCCAGGCGCACGCTGGACGCAATCTCCATAATCGCGTCCCCTAAAGCCGTCAATGCCACTCATCCCCCAGCGTCCCGACCAACATAACGACCCAGATATTAAGCCAGCCTGAGCCAGTTAAAGGGAGAGGCGGGTCTGAGGGCCAGAGCAACGGGCAGCGTGCACACACAGGCGCCGCAGTCCCTGCGCGTTTGTGCAGGGGCCAGGTGTGTGTGTTAGTGAGCACTGGGTGTGTGGAGTGAGGATCGTAAAGGTTGAGTGTGTACGCCTTGGAACTCCGCATATTGGCAAATGAGGATTCTGAACATTGTGTTTCTATTGAGACTGTGAATAATAATTATGTATGTGTGTGTGTGTGTGTGTGTGTGTGTGTGTGTGTGGTGTGTGAATGTGTGTGACACATATAAAGCACTTGTCTTGTATGTGTGTGCAAATAAGAACCATGGACTGTATGTGTCTGTGCATGCAATTATATACATTCTGTGGGTCTGAAGGACAATCTCAGACACTTTTATTTGTGCATGACACAACTACACTACATCACTGCAACACTGCGCCACCCTAAAATAAGAGCTGGCATTGATCTGGGAGATAGTTACTATGCTGTGTGTCAGCGACAACGGAATGGAACCTTCTTACTCCAAATTATTTACAATAATGATTATTTCCACATGACTTCCTGAATAAAGTAAGTATCCCTGTTTGGAGCTGCGGGTGTTTTAATTTTGGGTAGCACCCAAGGCGTTAAACAGATCTGGGTCAGCGCTCTGTGAGCTTCATCCAGCGCCAGCTCCACTGGTCAGTTCCGTGGAGGCACCAACGCTGTCCCGCCACAGACAGAGAGACGGCCCTGAGGTAAAAGGGGCCTGGATATTGGGGACGGGACATTCAGCATTTCGGGAACCGCAGTGACTGAATCCTTTACGTCTGCCCTGCGTTTTTTCCACCCAAGCGGTTAATTACCTAGTCCTTTCTTTGTTTTTTAGGTGGAACTGATTTGTTCTCCAGAGTCAAATTGGTCTAAACAACAGACTACTTTCCATGAATTAAATGCGTACCTTTACACAGGCTGCTGTGTAGGTTGTTACTGAATGTGACAACAACACCGGGTCTAAATGAGGCACTGAACGTATATAACAACATCCACCCAAAAAAACGTACCATTTCAGGCACGTAGGGTCAGAGTTGCCACTGTGAAGCGAAACACGGTTTTTCGACATTAGTAACGCCACCAATTAAAGGACGAGATATACTGTTTGGCTCATTTACATAAAACGCATGAATATTACATCAAAGGCTAGAGAGATCAAACCCTAACGGCTAAAAAAAAAAAAAAAAAAAAGTTTCAGCGCCATGAGTTAATAAGAGAAAAATGCATAATGAGATGAGACAGGTCTGTCTGTGGTTAGACATGTCAGATACGATCTCTAGCACGGGCAAACATGTTTCTCTAGTTCTCCCGAGCGGCAGGCCCTGGCGGCGGAGCACGGCTCTCAGCGGCCCGCGAGCTTCCGGAAGCTTCCGCGCAGCTGTCCTAGTCTTCGCCGGTTCTGTGGGTGCGAGTCAGGCGTTGGGGGCGTGCGTGTGCGGTGTGAGCGCACGCGCGTCTAATGTGGTCGCACCTGCGCCGCACCTGCGAGGGTGTCGGCGTTCTCACGACGCGTCCCCCCGGCCCTCGGGGGAGAGGAGAGGCGCGCCCCGCCCCCAGCGCTGATTCGGAAAACGAGGGAGCGGCGGCAGACGGTCACGCCGTGGGGGCCTCGCAGCTGCCGGGGAGAGGCGGCCAGAGCAGCCGCCGCCCGAGCCGCTCGGCTGGGCGGGGCCGGGTCACGGGTGGCCAGCGCCAGGCGGGGAGCGGCGCCAGCTCGGGGGGCCGCCGGGGCGACCGGGGGGGAGGAGTCGGGGGGGAGGGGGGAGGGGGGAGGGGAGGGGCAGACGCCACCACATTACAACCGCTACATCTGACACCCCTGCTAACGACGGGAACGGTGACAAACTGCCCCGAATCACAGGAGGCGGCAGCGATTTGGCGTGCAGGTGCACGTGTGGTGGGGGGGAGGGGTGGGGGGTGGGGGGCGGGGGGATGGCGGGTTCAGGAGGCTGACAGCTGCTGCCTGCAGGCGTCTGCACGAATCTCTAAGAGCTGCCCTGACTGCAATGCAGTCGACTGCAGCCTCACTGGCTGAGAAAGCCTGAGTCCGCAGCGCTCAACTGAAATGAACCTCCATCAAAGAACGGGCAAGCAAAATATCGCCTAAAAATACTAGCTTAAAATTCTCTGAGCTCTCCTATTGTTAGAATTCAAAGGCAACACAATGCCAGACCCAACTGAGCAATCCATCGCAACATTTCGGATCCACACCTGTGAGTACCTACGAGCTAATGGGACCAGAGTTATTTTTTTATTTTTACCTCCTTCTCCTTTTTCACTTTTTCAACTCTATGGCTAACAAGGGCCTCTGTTCTTTCCACATTAGGACCAAGAAAGAGAGCCTGGTACAGAGAACTCCAACCGAGGAGGGAGGCAGAGAAATAAACACGCGAGCGGGCGCATGAATAAGTGAGATCACGCCGCGCTCTCCCGGGTTTTCCCCGCCGCGCTCGTACGTGCGCCGTATGCCGGCCGACGCCAGGTCGATACACCTCCCGCCCAACAGGAATTTCAGACGCTTTCTTTTTCGGGAGGAGAACGCTGCCGAGCCCTGCCTGATTAGGACTGGATTCGTTACCAGCGCACGCCAACGGCCTCCAAGTTAAAGTTGTTTTTTTTTTTTTTTACCCAAACGTATTCACTCATTCAAGGGTGCAGGCTGGCCTAAACCCCCTGTCTACAATGGGACCAAGAGGAGCGTGTTTCCTTTTAAGCTGAGAGTAACAGTAAAGAAGACCTGAACGTGTCTCTGCGGTGGGTTTTACAGGGGAACTAGAACGCACTGCAAGGTGCACAGAAATGAAAGGAAATTTGTGCATGACTCCTACACGACTGCCTTTAGGTTCTCAGTTTTTCCATCGCCAGTTTCAAGACCGCACACCTTTTCAAATGGTATTTAACCTTTAAATCTGATAATTATCGGCTGTCACTTTTTTTCTCTCGGCTTCCTAGGAACTGAAAGGTTTACAAACTCAAAATAAGGTCTGACAGTAAGGGGGGGGGGGGGGGAAACAGGACAATTTGCACTTTTCCAAACCTGGTTACATTACTGTCATTGCTCACACACCTGCCACAGCGCTGGCTGATAATGACGGTGTGCCCTAACAGAAATAGCCAAATCACTGTTTTCGACCCCGAACGGGGGCCGGTTTGCGACGGCGGCGCGGAGAAGCGGCTGCCCCCGCCAGGCACCTGCAGTCACAGGGAAGGAAACCCTCCTCTGCTTGTTTGTGAAGCCCGGGGAGATACGAGAGCGAAAACCGAAAATGACGAGATCTCAGAGATACGATCACTCTTTTCGCTTTTAATCCACCCCCTGAGATGTGGCTGCTGTTCTTGCTCATTTCTGGGGGAGGGAGACTGGGGATCCCCACTGTTCAAAGGCCTGTTTCTCAGCAGAGACACCCCTGGGGGGGAATCCTTCCTCAGAGGCCCACGGGCAGCGGGTGCAGGTAGAGCCCGAAAGTAGGTCTTTTCCATCACAGACCGGGATTTCCCCCCACCGCCTACACCCAAAGGGTAATCACCTTCCCACAGGCTGGTCCCCTTCCTGACAGGCTCCCCTGCTCTCCTCTTCCTGCTCGTGCAAAAAGTCATGCCGAGAACTGAAAACTCTTCGCCGGTCTAACTTTCCACAACACTTTGTGATACCAGCTGCAGCTACGTTGGGCGAAGTGATAGAACAAACATTTCTATGTATGGGCGTATCGGAAGGGGGGGGGGAGGGATCAGCGGGACAACAAACAGCTAGCAAAACAAGGACGTAGTCTTTTCCATAGACTATCGCTCCTAAGGCATAAAAATTCACGGGGGAATTTAAAATATATAAGTCAGAACTTTAATTATCTGTGACCATTTTGGCCCTTTCCATCTTTAAAGGGATTTGGGAACATGTGAAATCCTAAATCCCTTTTTATTAGTAGCTAAGTCCAACTAATAATAATGACATTCAAGTAGCACGTACACACCTGTCTGCTCCAGCTAATTTTGTTGCATCGCATCACAAGCGGAGAACACGCTAACCACAAGCAACACCCTGAAATTACTGTGTCGAAATAAATACTGAAAGAAATTTGGTTACTCTACTTTTTTTTTTTCTTAACGGTCAGCTTGACAAACTTGTTGAGGTACACACATACTTTGCTTACGTTCTCATAAACATTCAGTTCATTATAAAAACAAAAAAGTTGTGACTTTTAAATCACCTGGTACAGCTCTGCAGAGGTTGAATGAATAACTCTAACTATTAGGTGCAGCACATGGAGTAGTGCAAAATGTAAATCACATACATCTGCACATATTTTTCATTAAAATTCAGTAACCCACCCCGGTGAATCTAACAGGGACGGGTGTAGCACAGTGGGTAAGGAACTGGGCTTGTAACCGAAAGGTCGCAGGTTCGATTCCCGGGTAAGGACACTACCGTTGTATCCTTGAGCAAGGTACTTAACCTGCATTGCTTCAGTATATATCCAGCTGTATAAATGGACACAATGTAAAAAATGCTATGTAAAAAGTTGTGTAAGTCGCTCTGGATAAGAGCGTCTGCTAAATGCCTGTAATGTAATGTAATGTAACAAGTCACACTTCAGCCTAAAGAATACATCATTGCCTATTGCCAGCACACAGCAGCAACCAAACACTGCCGAGTGAACAGAAGCAGGTGTATATACACTAAAGTGAGGCATCTCAAGTACGTACCAACACTGAGAGATTCTACCACAGCCTCTGCCCCGGAACTTGACCTGGTTCTAGAAGGTTTCCGTGGCTCGGCGGGTTCCGTCCTGAGCATCACTAGGCAACGCAAGCTATCAGACCCGCCACCAGCGCCCGGTTCCCCACAGACACGCACAGAGAGAGAGAGAGAGAGAGGGAGAGACGGAGGCTGGCTTTGTGCCACAGTCACTTTGCATTCATAGCCCAGACAGGTTAAACCCTTCTTCGTATGCAGCCGAATTTATAGCAAGGATTTAAAGAGTGTCTGAGCAGCTGTGCAACCCGTGGAGGGGTGGAGGGGTGGAGGGGTGGAGGGGGACAGTGCCAAAGTCCAGACGAAATAGGCAACCGCACTCGCCTTTCTTTCCTCTCTCCCTCTATCCCTCTCTTTTTTTCTCTCTCTCTGAGATCCTCTCTTCCTGAGAATCAGGTAATAACCTCTATCCTCATTATATAGCACACGAAATGATGATATGCGTCATACAGACTACGGTATTATATTACTATCTGTGGCTTTCACATATTTAAGTCAAGTTTGCAGAAAACTAAAAAGAAACTTCTTAAAGTGCTTAAATGAAGAAGTACATTTGATTCTACTATAAAGATTATTCGCTTAAACAAAAGGGGTTTCGTATAGTCTCAAACAGGCCGTAACATTCGCGAGTCAGTGGCCATTTTGGGAGGTGTTCTGAGTCAGTGAGAAGGCTCCGTCAGCAGGTGTATAGAATATAATGCGTCACCGGTCCTCAGTAATGACCCAGACTTACAGTCAGCACATTTTAATCGAAGCCTTGTCTGCGCATTCCGGAGAACCGCACGCAGGTAGGGTTTCCACCGTTTTTTTTTCCGCTTGAAACTTTTGCTATTTATTACGCCGGCTCCCCGCTGCGTGCTAACTGCAACATCGGTCCCCGGCTCAAGGGGGCTGAAGTTTCTTTGGGGGCATTTTGTTATTTCTGTCGGCTGTCCGTCACCTTGCTATTCCCACTTCAGATGCTGCTTCAGCCGCGAAACACGTCCCAGCCGAGCCGCGGATGTCACATTCGACGGTGACCTTCGGGGCAAGGGCCTCGTTGCTAAGGCTACGCCCTCCGACAAGGGCGCGCTCGCTTCGCCAGCGGGGTAGATGGTCGATCTCGCGAAACCACAGGAGCCACGCCGTCCTCGTGGTTCGTACCCCGCATCCGCTGCAAGCGCGCACTTGGCAGGAAGGGCTCGCGCATCTCGCTCTGCATCCTGTAGGTGGGCCTACCTGCTAATCGTCTGCAGCCGCTGTGGCCCTTGACATTAATCTGGGTGAAAGACACGGTGAGAGGAGACGGACAAGGCAGGCCTCTGTCCAGGATGACGAGGTCCTAAGCCCTCCTCGTTCCACGGAGCCCTAAATCCCATTCTCAGTTACCTCTGTCTTTCCATTCGTCCTTCCGTTTCCTGTGGGATATGCGCAATTGAATTTTGTCGGCTATATCATGTGACGTTCGCAACCCGGTAACGACACACGTGACGAGAAACGGACGAACCGCAGGAAACCGCTACGCGACGATGGCGGCGATGGCGCATTTTACCAGCGACTCCCGAACGCGCTCGTAAAGGAAGCCTGCGCTCTTTCTTTTTTTCTTTTTTCTTTTTTTGTCATCCGACAGTAAAATCCAATTTGTTTAGACCCGTCTACAACTCGCTTACAGGGGCTGCATTCAATGGAAACCTAATTTCAAAGGCTGAACAGCCTATTATCAATTTTTTGGTCAGTCCCACATACGCACGGGGGGCGGGGGCCGGGGGCGGACCGCGCGCCTCCTGAACAGACCGGAGCCACGGCTCCGCCAAGCCGGCCGCCATTTAAAGAGTAAAAAGCCCCCCCCTCCCCCACCGCCCCTCCGACCCGCGAATCAGTCTTGAGTGTCCAGTAAATTTGTTAGCGTCTTAACACGCAAGCATCAGAAGCGTTGAGTAAAGAAAAAAAAAGAAACCCATAACGAGGTTAGCATGGCGTGCGGCTTCCCTCTACCGCTGTCCGACAGCTCGGCGTCACGGGTTACACCATTCAGAGCGAGACCCGCTAAAATACACTGCATGTGAAAAGGCTTTTAAAATAGCTATTATACGCAAAGCTGAGAAAGACACACGGTATAGAAATATGTAAGCATTTATATTTTTCTGTGATATTTCATTGTAAATATATAGTTTTAAATGTACAGTTGCTCATTTGTGTCTCTAAAATGAATCACTGTTCAGGGTGGTATATTTTTAATCATTTCAGATATGCGCAGTACATATCGAAAAGGTTAACAGACTTTAACTCTTTACATTCTGGTATTCATACTTTTATTATATATAGTCTTTATAAAGAAGCCCTCTTTTGTCCGCACTCTCACACTGAACCATATCAAACCTGTTAAACCTGCCACAGGACCTCTACCTCCATGCCCATTTTAAAGAGTTGGGTCGCTTCAATTCAGCACAAAAAGGTTTCAGGTATAAATGATTTTGAGAGTGCTCTCTCTCTCTCTCTCTCTCTCTCTCTCTATCTACCTCACTCGCACTCTCTCTATCTCTCTCTCTCTCACTCACGCTCTCTCTCTCTCTCTCTCTCTCTCTATCTATCTCACTCGCACTCTCTCTCTCTCTATCTCTCTCTCTCTCTCTCTCTCGCTCTCTCTCTCTCTCGCTCTCTCTCTCTCTCTATCTATCTCACTCGCACTCTCTCTATCTCTCTCTCTCTCTCTCTCTCTCTCTCGCTCTCTCTCTCTCTCTCTCTCTCGCAGGAGTGCAGCACGTTATGGGAAGGGGTCGGCGGTTTCCTGCTCGCTCGCTCACGCTCGTTAGCGTTGTCCTGGCAATGCGCCTCCCTCACCGTGGCCTCTTGGCGCTTTTTAGGGGGGCCAAACCCCAGGCCCCTGCGTGTGCGTGTGCGTGTGTGTTTATTAGTACACACATCCTACGGTGACAACCCCCACCCCCCCCCCCAAAACCCCACCTTCGTCTCCTTGCCCCCCCCCCCCCCAAAACAGATTTCACGCAACAGCTGAACGCCGCAGCCCAGCGCTAACGACACCCCGTAAAGACATAGCCTGGCTCCGCCTACATCTGGCGCGATAAATAAATAAAAAATACCAATATAACAGAAGGAAACCCTGGGATGCTTTTTTTGGTGCACGCCCAGACAAACAGAAGCACGCGTCGCCATTCGCAGAAAGATATAAAAGCAGGTATATATTCAGCACATCTGTGAACACTATAGTAAACAAGCGTGCGAAATACGAGCTTGCACGGCGGACTGGGTTAGCATGGATTCATATTGAGCTGTTTCCGCAACGCAGTAATACACGTCTGTGTACATTCCCAACATACTGTACATAGGTTGTGCATCAATGAAGGAAGGCAGAAAATACTAAATAAATATACTACATTCTGATATACATTGTATATACAGTATATATAATAAGTGCAGAGAACGCTGAAGGATTTCCTGCTATTTTTAGATGTGAAATCAGAATTTACAATAACAGCCCTTAAATCGTAAATGCATAGCTACATTTCCTGGTGCTCCCTGACTGAATTAACATGGCATCATGGTGTGTCTGTGTGTGTGTATATGCGTGCGTGTGTGTGCAAGTGCGTGTGTGTGTGTAGGTGCATGTGCTTGTGCATGTGCGCTTGTGTGTGTGTGTGTTCATGTTCGTGAGCGTGTGTGTCTGCGTGTGTGTCTGTGTGCATGTGCATGTGAGTGTGTGTGTGTGTATGTGCGTGTGTGTGCGTGTGTGTATGTGCATGTGCATGTGAGTGTGTGTGTGTGTGTGTGTGTATGTGTGTGTGCATGTATGTGTGTGTGTGCATGTGTGGCCGTGTGTATGTGTATATGTGTGTGTATGTGTATATGTGTGAGTGTGTCTGTGTATACGTGTGTGTGTATGTGTATATGTGTGAGTGTGTCTGTGTATATGTGCGTGTGTGTGTGTGTATGTGCGTGTGCATGTATGTGTGTGTGTGTGTGCATGTGTGTGCGTGTGTATGTGTATATGTGTGAGTGTGTCTGTGTATATGTGTGTGTGTGCATGTGTGTGAGTGTGTGTGTGTATATGTGCGTGTGTGTATATGTGTGAGTGTATGTGTATATGTGTGAGTGTGTGTGTGTATATGTGCGTGTGTGTGTGTGTTTTGTTTTTTGATTTACAGGAACAGTTCCCTCACCATTACTCATCCTTTCACTCACACCCCGCCATCTGCGCAAGGCTGGATTCTCAGGCAAGGCCCACGCAGCCTGTTGCCACGACGCTGTATGTCATCTTAATCTGGTGCGTTATTGCTAACGAGTGAACAGCTATTTCCTCTTCCTATCCCACTCATAATCCTCATTACACAGGCTGGTGCTTCCTGAAGAGCTGGCTTAAATCCAACTTGGCTTGCAAACAGAGCGCTCCCATTACAAATTCAGCCCAGGGTAGAAATTTAAAGTAAAGACCAATCCAGGGTGGAGATCAGTCCAGGGCAGGGACCAAACTTCTGAGGAGGCCAGCACGCAGAGGGGTCACAACCCAAAAACAGATGCAAACACAAAGTAAGTCTAGTCCAGTTTGGGCCAAATCTAATGATCATAAATGCTGCATTCTTTATCCTTTAGGTTTAGCCTGATGAATATCGCCCATGTTATTTCTACCATAAAATTTGTTATTTGTCTTTCAAATTTCCTGATACGTTTACAAGAAATAGCAAAATGAAGTTGAAACATATGACTATAACTGAAAATCTTTCCAAGAAACAATCTATGTGTAATCTATACAGCATATGTGTGTATACGATAATCATCTATGGATCTGACAGACGGTACTTACTGCATCATCTTTATACAACTTGAAGTGAGAGGAAAACATGTTCATGTGAAACTGAAAACTACCTTTCGACATCAAAAGGGTTTCCCCTTTGGTATTTAAAATTTTGCGAACGGTATCAGCAGCTCACCGCCTCCCTCTGCTTCACCATTTTCCGGTCCTGGCACCGCAGTGGGGCGTGGCTGTACCACGCACTGACCAATCATTTTGAAGGGCTCATTACCATACTGCCAATCACTTCGGAATAGAGGACAATGCCCTCTGACAAACCGGACCAACTGATCTGGTGCCTGCTAAAGCTGTTCCTCACTAATTTGTCAGCACACCTGTCAGTCACTGAAAGCTGAGCTCTCCGTAAGATCTCATTGGTTGTGGTTTGACAGGTGAGACGGATAGAAGGAGTGACTTCACTATCCACCTGTGACATACTGTATATATGGAC
This sequence comes from Anguilla anguilla, assembly GCF_013347855.1. Taxonomy (NCBI): domain Eukaryota; kingdom Metazoa; phylum Chordata; class Actinopteri; order Anguilliformes; family Anguillidae; genus Anguilla; species Anguilla anguilla. The sequence goes on along the minus strand of NC_049213.1, from coordinate 31,689,497 downwards.
ATATAAACACAGAACTCCGTTCTTCTAAGGCTTGTTTTTTTTTCCTTTGCTACTGACATAGACTCCCTGAAATTCACGGTACCCAACCAATACACATTTTTCATTTATTCTGTCTATCACACCCACTTCCTGCGAAACCGTTCCGTGGTACGGTAAGTCAAGAGGTCACAAAAACATGGCCGACGGTACTTCCCTGTGCTTCTTCAATTTTCCATTGATTTAACAGTACCTACGTTCTTTGTATTAAAAGAAAATGGCCGCAATTTGTGACAAATTTTGGTCTCTATTTTCTCAAAGGTGTTGCTCTCCTTCTTTGCTTCATTCATTGAAACTGCCGTGTTCCCTTTCTCAGTTTTTCCATTTTCATTTTTCGCTGCTCAGATCAGAACATGTTTCGCCATTTTTTTTTCCTGCCCTCTCACGGCACTGCTTAAATAAAATAGCGCCAGTCACGAGAACCTCAAAAATATTTTTAACCGACGATTACGCTCTGTGCGTGGCAACCGAGCCGTGCGAGACTGATGGGCAGCGTGACGCCCGGCCTACAGACACCCCTCGCTGGGTGAGGGGCCGCTCCGCCCGCGCCAGTTAAGTGTGATCGCGCCTCTTTTCGGTTCTTCAGCTGAGAACCTGGTCGCCGTCACTTTGTCCCTTTTATAAAAATGCCCTTTTTTTTTTTTTTTTAGTTTTTCATCTCCTCAGGGGGACACATGGTCCCTCCAGTACTGCAGGATCCCACAGCTACTGACACCGTTACGAATAAGGTCAATACACCCTCAATTTCCTCTGGTTTTTTTTTTCTTTTTTTCTTTTACTTTGTGATTATTTGCTCTGGTTTCAAAACCATGCGCCATGAGTATTCACAGTCAGAGTGAACTGAAACGCATGCAGACATACACAAAACACGGCTCAATCTCTCTTAGTGCCTTTTCAACGATTAATGTACAGGGGAGCTACTTAAAACTTTGGATTTTTGTGTGTGTGTGTGCAAATGTGCCACTAGTGGTCAATAAAGTTGCCCTGTATCGTCCTTTCTGATCTCAATTTCAAGCCTATGTGATGTACTTAAATGTGTGCATTTCATAAATTCAACCATTAAAGTAACAGCTTTTATATGTTGCAAACAACACTTTGGGTGATTAGCTTGGTTTGATGCTCTTAAATCCCCAGTATTCCAGATATTAAGCATTTTCTGCAGTGGTGTACCAAGATCACAGGGCTGACTTGGAATTTCCTACATCATAAAAAACATTACAGGAAACAGGAACAGAGAGTAACTTTGATTTCAACTTCATCTCAGGCTCCACTGAAAACCGACACATCAGCAAATCTAAGATGGCCGTCGACAGTTACTCGAGTTTGTCTTTCTTCTTTCTTCATCAGTGTCTTCTGTTAATTTGGGAACTGGTTTTCTGCACCTGTATTTATTACCATGTTTCATACAGTATATGTGTGTGTAATGTGGGGGTTCCCATGGCAAAGACTGTAAGGGTGTCATACAATCCCTCTAATGGTGATGCACTGACGTATGAAGGGCCTAATCCTTTACAGTCATCTTAGAGCATTTAAAGCATGTGAGAGTATCCAAAATAAGGTTGAACAATTGAATGCCATTAAGAGTATCTGTTCTATCTTTAAGGAGTCCGGGGTGGGATGGGGGGGTGGGGAGGTTGAGAGGGAGGGGCTAGAGTGTCTCAGTGTTGCCATGTGAGCACCAATCTTCTGATGTGCAGTTTCGGCTATCGTCAACAAAGCGCACCACTGCCACGTGTCCGTTTGACGGCAAGCGCAAGAGGACAACACAAGCTGCTAGGTTACCAAGCAACCAGATTTTTACGTTATTCTAACAGGGCTGTAAAATCTAGGCGCGGTTTGACCGGTTTCTGCTAACGACGGGCGGCGGCCTCACCTCTTCCTCATGATGCCGAAGCGCAGCTCGTCCTCCTGCTTGAAGTCCCCGTGGTCCCCATTGGCCTTCTCGCTGCCCTCGCTGTCGTCGCTGCTGAAGATGGACACCAGCTCCTTCTTGGGGACGCGCGTCGGGGGGAGGGGCGTGGTGCGCTTCTCCGCCAGGCGCCCGCGGTTCTGAGCGGGGGGAAAAAAAAGACACACACACACGGGGGACACGCCCCTTTTAGGACACGCCCCTTCCCGCCGCGCCGGCCGCCGTTAGTGGAGCAGGCAGCATGCACTCAGAGCAACCTCTTATCTGCTGATTATTACTGATTACGGCTGTCTTTCTCATAGCCGCCACCTCAACTCAAACAGTTCAACTCAAACAGTGTTGAAATTGCAGCACAAACAAGGCAGCACCAAACCGCCCGGCATCAAATCCCCATTTGAAGAAACTAAAAAACATATTACGCTTACTAAGCAAGTTTTAATCTTCAAAATAACGCTTTCTAACCTCCAAAGCAATTTTTTTATTTTTTTTTTAAAGAACTATAAGAAAAACAAAAAGCTGACGGTGACCCCTGAAAAATCGCAGCTACACTCCTGAAGCCGAAGTACATGAGCCGAAATATAAAATCAATCCTTCTCTTCTAGAGGCTCCATCTTGGCAGGAACTGAACCGTGCAGGGTAAAAAATATTGAGGTGAAAAAAGGACTTTCTCAGCAATATAATAAAACCATTTTATGGTCCTTATTGCACCTCGGAGACCGTTACTTACCGGGAACGAGCGGCGTGGGGCGCGTAACGGCCCGGTTATTTATCACCAATTACTCGAGTTCGGGGACCTGCCGCAGAGACTAACCGCCTCCCCATCACGCGCGTCCAGAATGACACGCCTCCAATTAAAACTGCCGTTATCGCCCATCTAACCGCCCTCCCAGACCTCGCAGCGCCATGGCCTCACAGTCAAGAGTCAGTGGGGGAGAGACCCTACAGCAACATGTAGCGACCACACTGCGGTACGCACACCAGTGCACACCGTCACAATCCTAACGGTTTTCTTCACTTATCTCGCAGTGCATTTGCAATTATTACAGACTATCAAACGGGTTCGTATTTAAAACGTGGTTTCTGGAATTCCGTTTCAGGCAAAAGCATTAACGCATACAAATTCATGACACCTTCTGCCAGTAACTCCCCACCGAGCCACGAGAGAGATACGGAACTTCAATCACACGTCACTCTGGCCAATGAACTCAGTGTCTCATAATGTAATGTGCTTAACTATGACGGCAGAAACTAGTTTCAACACTGTTAACAATGTCTTTCAAGTCAATACGGTAAAAACTTTGACATCAGTTTCACCAAAATAAATATGAGGGGAAAGCAGGCAGAATATTTTTGTTCGGTTTCTATAGCAGAAAATAGGTGTTTTGGTTTTCGGTTAGGGGAGAGACTATGACACTCTGTCTCTCACTCAGCCCTTTTTCATTCATTTGTAATGCCAAAATTTAGTCTCTTATTTTTCCAAGGGGCAACTAAAACGGAGCTGTGCACCTCAGGCACTGGTGAGGGACGCGGAGCAGCCTCTAACTGTGGCCTGGAAGAGGCTGTGGTGGATTCTGGGTCAGCACAGAGCCGGGGAGAGAGACAGGCTGAGCACTGCTGTGCCTCTGACACCACGCCAGTGTCTCCTGGAGACGACCCGCCCGCTCCCTCCTCAACACGCCTATCCTCTACCCATCCTCCACACCCGCCTCCTGCCACACACACACACACACACACACACACACACACACACACACGCACAGGCACACGCACACACACGCACACGTACACACACATACACACGCACACGCACACACACGCACACATACACACACGCACCCACACGCACACACACGCACAGGCACACGCACACACACGCACACGCACACACCCACAAGCACACACACGCATGCATTCACACCCACAAGCACACACACATATGCACACATGCACACAAACACACACACATCCACAAGCACACACACATATGCGCGCGCACACACACACACACACACACACACACACACACACCCTAGGGGCCTGTGGCATGAATGACGGGCTGGGGCGAGCAGAGGGCGGAGGGTGGGGGGGGGGGGGAACTAGCCAAGAGGCAAACAGGTGCGACTCCTCCGGATTTCTCTCAAGTGGCGTACTTTCTAAAAAAGAAAAAAAAACCAGGCGAGCATCCCAGAGGACGACCAGGCGGCGCGTTTCTCTGCAGAGTTCTTCTGCTTTTCTCTTGTGAGCTGCGCAGGGTTTCTATCTCTCTCTCTCTCTTTCCCTCTCTCTCTCTCTCTTTCCCTCGCTCTCTCTTTCCCTCTCTCTCTCTCTTTCTCTCTCTCTCTCTCTTTCTCTCCCTCTCTCTCTCTCTCTTTCTCTCTCCCTCTCTCTCTCTCTCTCTCTTTCCCTCTCTCTCTCTCTCTTTCTCGCCTTTATTCTTTTAAATCCAGCTCTTCTCAGCACGCCAACTTCGTTAAACTTTTATGAATGGGGAGGGGAGGGGGGGGGGGGGGGTTGGGGGGCAGGGATGCCAGACCGTGGAGGGTGCTGAGCATCACCTTCCTTCTTCAGCTAGGATTTTTAACATTTTTGTTGTTTTTGTTTTTGTGGTGGATTTAACACACACACACACACACACGCACACGTAAACAAACCGAATATTTTCCATGTGAGCGCATTGCCACCTACATCCGCCCTCCATTGTTTCATATGACTCTCCAGGACACAGTACAGACACAGTACATGTGGCGTGGAAAAGGGGGGGGGGGTGGGTGGTCAGGGTTGCAGAACAGATTGACAAATCACCCACAGCCTTTGTACAGCCTTTGTACAGCCTCACATTCGAACCGCACCACCGCATCGAAGGCTGGGCTCTTCAGCAAAGACACTGTTGGCTTGGCCAAACGTCATTCAGTCACGGTCCGGACACCCAGGGCACTGACCCCTTTGGCTTTGGGGCGTGGCGACAAAAAGAAGGTTCTGACTCCAGTCTGAGGGAACACATCCTCGCTGAAACCCAATCCAGCGCCGGCGGACCTCACACAGGGAACCGCTGCCCAACACAACTCAGCCTCCCATACGCCACACACAACTGAGAATCCCAACCTCCTGCCAAACCTCGGCTCGCCCCACCAAAAACCCATCCCCTGATTCGTGTGCACCACCCCACCCCCACCCCCAGCCCAAACACCACTACACCACTACTCTTCTCTCCCACTGATGCGGAACCTGGGGCGGTTTCAAAAACATTTCTGGAGACTTCCACACCACAGTGGAGGCTTTTCCAAAAAAAAAAAAAACCACTGATGAGGGGACACGCACCTTCCCGTAAATACACGCGAACGCAGCGATCTCTTCACTGTTTTCATTTTATTTTTTTAAGTGTCAACCAAAACTGCCTTACCATAGTTAGAATCTGAAGAATCAAGAGGCCCTTTTTTCTTAGCGTGCGGAGAAACGGAAAAAAAAAACACAGAGATGAATGGAAAGATCGTGGGCCTTCGGAAAGCACGAGAATATATTTTTATTTCGTAAAGAAGAAGTTAAGGGGGCGAGCGGGGGCCGCGCGCGTTCACACCCTCGGATCCGCCGAGAGGCCGAGGCGCTCGGCGAAGCGTGGCGTGTGGTCAGCCGTCAGACGGCCGCGGAAACAAAAAAACGCTTCAAGAAAAAAAAAGTTTCCAGCGAACCGACATGAACTGCGACGAATGAGCCCTCCCACCTCTCTGTGCCTGAAAACGATGGGCCCGGCTGAGCCTTGGGAGGCACGCCGCAACGATACGCTAGCGCTGCTGTGGAGCCCGCACACGCTTTCCGCACACGGCTAAAACAACCATTTTAATAGCTCACCAAATATAAACAGTTAATGTGCTCCCGGCTTAGATTATATTGAAAGGGCTCCTGTAAACCGTCCACTGGATACAGTAAAGCGTAGGCTGATCTAATTGCTCTCCTCAGCACCAGCGCCAGCGGGGAGATGACGAGAAGGGCTGATGCAGGAAGACGCCGCAGCCCTTACCGGGAATGCCTGCCGCGAAAACCTTTCCCATCCAGACATGCGTGCACACTCACACACTCAGACACACACTCACACACTCATACACACACATACACACACTCACACACATACACACACACTCACACACTCATACACACACACACATACACTCACACACTCATACACACACTCTCACACACTCATACACACACTCACACACATACACACACTCACACACTCATACACACACTCACACACATACACACACACACTCATACACACACACGCACACACTCTCACACACTCATACACACACTCACACACACACACACACACACTCACACACATACACACACTCACACACTCACACACTCATACACACACTCACACACATACACACACACCCACACACACACTCACACACACAGTCACAAACACACACACACACACGCACACACTCACACACACAGTCACAAACACACACACCCTCACAAATACACACACACACTCGCACACACACACACACACACACACACTCGCACACAAACACCCTCACAAACACATACACACACATTCACACCCTCACCCTCACACACACGCACACACTCACAAACACACACAAGCAAACACCCTCACAAACAAACACACACATACACACACACACTCATACTCATACTCACACACGCATATGCAGGTGCAGAAGCTGAGACAGTATGCTGATGATACTATTATGTTCTAATTCTGTGGAATAGGAGAAAATCCATAAAAAAAGAGAGATAGGGGGTAGGTACCGACTGAACAGACTATAGTAGCAGGCTAGTGACCATGTACAAAATCGGTCCTTCACAACACACCTCACGACACAATGTACTACTGAGCTCCTGATATCCTAGCCAAACAGAGGGAGTTCAGAAATCTCTTCTCTAATGCATTTCGCTAACAGATTTCTAACACACCCGTTTTAATAATATCAGTACAGCTAAATCCATTTTATCAAAGGCCTCTGCACACTGAAACTGAAAAGCTGTATTCACTTTTTAAGGGATGGGAATGGTCGTGCTTTTCATTTGGCCTTAGGATAGACAGCACTCCAACCTAATACATTTCTTCACATGACTAGTGCACATTTGACTACTTACGTACCAATACACCACTTTCTGCGTGATGTACCTACCAGCTGAAACCATTAATTCAAGTCCATTGCATATAACGCCGTCATATAGCCAACTATCTCTCCCATAATCTGATATTTTCATTGATTGAAATTTGTATTCCAAATAACGTCCCATTTAAACAGTTTTGGACTGTTTAGCTACCTCAGCATGTTAAAAATTCACAAAAAAATGGCATTGCGGGCTACATGTGCAGTACTATATGGCAGCAACCGCTGCAGAAATCGATGTTTGTGTGTGCGTGCGTGATTATAATTATTCTTCTGAAAAAATTACACATCCTTTCTGGGTATATACAAGTAAAATTATTGACATTGTCAGATTTATTTATACACACATTACGCACACGGCAGCAGTAGCAGCCCGTGACATTCCTGCAGCTGCGGAGCGCTCTTGCCCCCCCCCCCCCCCCCCCCCCCCCCCCCCCCCCCCCCTTCTCCTCCGAGCCTTCTCCCCGGGGGACGAATGCCTAATGAGTCACGCGCCTGTCTGCCGTAACCTCTCAGTGTGTGAGCGTGTGGGCGGGACGGCGGGCAGACTTGGCGCGAGCTCAGGGACGGGGAGGAAGAGGAGGGGGGCACCGGTTCCCTCCCTGGCTCGCTTTACTGGCGCGTTCAATTAAAAAAAAAAAGAAAAAAGAAATAACTGCCTCAGCTTCATTTGCGGGAGACGGCAACTTGCCAGCTAGCCAGTTAGACTCAGATGCCGACAAATGCGACAATAGCTAATCCCGTACCATTTTAGGTGGCCTGCTATTTTCTTATGAGAAATATGCGTACATTTCGCAGGAAATTTGCCGTTATAGTCTCTAAAAGGGACATGTGCCAACAGTATTTAACGCAAAACTGTGTTTTTGTTGAACGTCAAGGCGAACAACGTGATTTGCAGTTTTGTTGGGCTATTATCTGAAAAGTTAGCAGTTTATTTTGAAAAAGTACCACAACAAAAAAAAGAAAAAAGTTTTGGTTGCCAAGGAGAAAAAACTAGTTTAAAAAAAAAAAACACGAAACTGTAGGCTACCCCCCAAACTGTAACCCCCTGTCGAGCCCTCCCCTGCTTGGAGCGGGGTTGTCTCAGACCGGTGAAGCAGTTCACCCGTGCTGGGGGGGTCAGTGGCGGCGCCGCGATGCGTGCAAGTTCCCCTCTCGACATGTTTGTGTAGGCCCCGCAAGTCCACCCCGGGAGGTTTTTATCGACAGGTAGGCCTAACGACTCGGGCATTTTGGAAAGAAAACAAATTGGGGAAGATAAGATAAGAGAGAAGCAAGCTGTGCCTGTGGTTTCAAAATATTAAAAGGAAACTTATAGTAAGTAAGTAGGCCTAAATTTTAATTAAACGTATATTCTTGTTTTGTTGTTCTTCCTTTTTTTAAATAGCATGCATTTTCAAGTATTATTTAAGATAATTAATTCACACAATAATCCTGATGCTTACTGTATTTCTCATAACATTATGCTTTATAAACATAAACAGAGAGCCACATTCTCTATTCACCTTTGAATCCGTCTATGATTGAAGGGTTACTCGTTCTTAAAACCAATGTGTTCACGAACTGTTTCAACATGCCACTGCCCCTTTTCAGGAGAAATACATTTCTGATAGAACACATTGATATAGGCTAGTCAATCCATAGAACGGGAAGTCATGTAAACAGAAAAAATGTTCAGAACAGATCATTCGTGTAGGTTTATAATACATAAAACAGATTGCATAAGTACCATGCAGTTGTGGACAAACACAGCAAGTGACAGACTGTAAGTGGAACAATTTGCATTTCTAGTTTGGGTTCACACCGATAAAAGGGGCGGTCAGTGATGCAATCTAGACACTCCCATTTCCTACTTTTTTTTTTTCTAAGTAAAAATTTATAAGATATAATCGTACAAAAACACTCAACAAAAATTTAAAGAGCGAAAGGCAAAGGCTGAGCGAGTAGAGATCGAGTCAAAAGAGGAAGAGTTTACCAGAAAAAGGGGTCGGGTCTATATTAGTATGTAAGCTCAGCTTCCACTTCCTTTACCGTTGCCATGGAACCATCGGTTCTGAGTGACACACAACCGTGCACCTTCGGAAGGGACACGCTTTTCTACCCAATACTGCTCGAATTCTACATTTTAAAATTATATTATTTCATTCCAATAAAACTGGTCACAGAACAATTATCTCGGACACATTCCTCTAGACAGAATTTTTCAAGATTCAAAAGACACAAAACCACACATTTTCAATCAAGTGCAATTCTTGAGACTGAGATGGCCATTGCACACAGTGATTTTTGTGGTCAGTTAACTTTGACTCAGTAGTGTTATCGTTTCAAATGGAGGGTAAAAACAGGCGAAAAACTGAAAATGGGTGCCAATAATTTTGACTTGTCTTTTGAGGAAATAAAATGAGGACTTCTTAAAAACCTTCTCTAAGCAATTTTATGTATGTATGTGTATATATATATAGACAGAGAGAGAGAGCAAGAGAAATAGAGAGACGTGTTTGTGAGTGTGTGTGTGTGTGTGTGTATGTATATATATAGAGAGAGAGACGTGTGTGTGTGTGTGTGTGTGTACGCAGCTCCTGTCTGCTGTTGTCCTGGCGGACGGGCATGCACTCACTGAACGAGAGGCTCGGCGTCAATCTGCTGTGAATTTTCGGGGGTTATTTAATTTGCTCTAATTTAATTTGATTCACAAATGCAACAGACTGCTGGGAAACAGGAGAGCCGCCGCCGCCGTCGCCGCCTGCCTGCCTGCCGCTGTCCCGAGGAGGGATTCCGCTGTTGCCATGACAGCGCTGCCTCTGCGCAGGTGGAACAAGGGAGCCGACAGCCCCCCACAACCCCCCCCCCCCCCCCCCCCCTCCAATTCCCCCTACCGCTACTACAATCGCCCCATCTCCACACAAACAGGCTCTGCCGAGCTAGCCAGTGTTCTCTGTGCTCACAAATCGGGTCGGATCTCCCGCTGTTCGCTATAGTCGAACACCAAGCGCACAAAAGCTCACTTTTTACACGCGTTCCCTCTCTCCCTGATGACCTCACCCTCACAGTACAGCACACTTCCCACCCAGCCAATATCTCAAACTTCATTTAGGATTGTTCATGTTTACAGTTAGTTTGCTGTGTTATTAAATACTACTAGCATCTACTACACTACTACTTGTGTTTGCCAAATCTGCTGAAGTGCATGTCTGGTACATTCTGAATCTTCAGAATGCAACACATTGAGCTGTTGTTCCAAAAATGTGGTTGAATGGTTTCCTTTTCAAACTCCTGTTCGGTTTGTTAAGTCTTCCGGAATTTTGCGTTCAAACTGAACAATTCAAATTTGACAGTCGTTTTTTTTTTTTAAAGGCGATAAAACTATGCTCTTGAAGCCAGAGCAGTTTCTCCTGGAGAGAATAAATAAACCATGCACTTTACATTCATTCATGTGCCTAAAGATATGTCAGGTATTTCACAGACGCCACTTCCTGTTCCAAACTGCGGGGCAGAGGCAACCGTGTGATTACCAGAAATTATGACAGGAGTCCAATCCCATAAAAAGGCGCGCTCACACACCGAGGCTGATCAAACTTAACAAGCCGGGGCTTGTTAAAGGGGTGCGAAGGATCCTGAGGATATAAAGGTTGTGGGGCGGCCTCTCCTCCGCTCTCGCTTGTTTTCGGTCGCGCGCCTCTCGCCCCGCTCCCCTTCGCACCGGACCGGGGGGGTCGCGCCGCTGTAACGAGCTGTTTAATTACCGAAAGCTGATAATGACTCGTCTGCAGGAAGCGAGAGGCCCGCGGTAACTCCCGGCTTTGCTCCGGCAGAGCCGGCTCCACCGCGTAAACCGCCGATGCCCCCGGCTCACGGAAGGCGAGGAATAACCGCAGGAGTGCCGCGTAGCCGGCTCTGCGTGAGGCGAAGGCTTCCAGCGCCTCACGTCCGTTACCTTTCCACATCTCTCTACGTCCACGTTAGGGCCAGCGCTCGTTAATGACCTCTTTTTTTCTCATCTGCTACGGCTCTACTCTTCGGAAACACACTAACGCGGGCCGTAAAAAGGTACGATACGCACACGCCCATACCCGCCTGACCAATCCCCCCCAAACATACTACCCCCCGCCCGTACTTTTTTTTTTCTTGTTGTTTGTTTTTTTACCCCTACCCAGCATGCAACGGGGGAAGCCCTGATTCGGAGGGATATTTACGAGCCGGAGGAGAGCGTAATTTCCTCCCGACCCTCACAGGTTCCGCTGAAACAACAGAGCAAGGGAAGCACATTTCTCCTGGGACAGGACGGAAACCGCGCGGGGCAGGGCGGAGCGCTCTTAAAGAGACACAAACCCCCCTCCCCGCGGTTCCCCTCCCCGCCGGGACAGGGCAGGGTTCACAAACCCCCCTCTCCCCGCGGTTCCCCTCCCCGCCCGGACGGGGCAGGGTTCACACACGGCCTTTGTAAATCACCCCGTTACACAAATAACCCCAATTAGAAAAAATATGACTGACGTCGATGGGGGAGAAAAAAAGGCCGTAAATAAACACTGCTAAACTTTTTGTTGTTATTTAACGGTTGTACTGAACACGTTTCTTTAACGGGATGCACCGCTATGCAGATTCTCGCCTGATCCGTTCACCGCGAGGTCACTGCGTGTGAGCGACCGCAGAGCTGGGGATTGGTCGGCTTCGCCCCTCGAGCCTGGGCTTCGCGCAGCGTGCAGCCGTGACCGAGCTCCCCGAGCGGCTCACGTGAGGGAGGCCAAACACACGCGATGCCTCTGAGCTCAGCCCGCACGCGGCGCGTCAAAGTCAACACCTCCACAGCGCCGGGCTGCATGGCACTGCAGAAGACCAGCACACACGCTTAAATATACTGTGAAAGATCTATCCCACTACGCACACACCCACACACACAAAAGGGACTCATTAGATGAGAGCTGGGCCTGGGCGAGCTCTGCCCGGCAACACATTATGCGTTAGGTGTGAGATCACAAATGTGTGATTAGAATGTTCTAAACTGAACATTCTGATGCTGATGTCACAGTCATTACTGGCAATTGAAAGCAACGGAGCTCTAGAACACTGACTTACGATGTTTTTTAAAAGATTCTAAAAACTCTACTCTTCGAAGGGTTAAAATGAACGGGGGGAGGGAGGTAGGGGCGAAGCAGGGGAGCGAATCCTGTGGCGTCGGGGCCTGCTGCCGCCCAGCTGTGCCCCAGTGAGCTGAGCGCGCGGGGGGGAGCTCTGGGGAATACGCCGGAGAGAGAGAGCCGGTTCCGCTCTGCGCCTCTGTCACATCAGCCCGTCACCGCGCGGCGACTGCGTCCCGCTTCGACTCGCCGCCAACGCTGCCCCCGAATCCAGAGCTCGCCAACGCTGCCCCCGAATCCAGAGCTTCAAGGGGCTCGGCACGACTGACAGGCCAGCTGCCTCACAGTACAGCAGCATTACACACAGCCTTTTCGTAATTCAGGAGAATTCGGGGAGGGGGGGGTGGCGGTAATAATTTTGGGGCCCAACGCAAAAATGAAAAATACAGTAGGATCGTGTATTACTTCATCACAACAGTGGTGGGGCCCATTGTGAGATCTTTTCATGGGGCCCAAAATATAAAATAAAAAGTTGAGCATCCAGCCAACTTCAGCCAACACGTTGCGTTGAGGGGGAAACATAACTCCAGAGATAGCTGTGTAAATACTGATGTGATAAGGCTGTGTGTAATCCAGAATGGTTGAAGACTTCCCACGTCAATGGTGAGTCACTAACTTGAAAGAATCAGTGTATTTTTCTCTGGAAAGCAAAGTCTTTGAATGCTTCAGAGAAAAGTCATCCAACTACACTGTAGCACCACCAGTCACCACACTCATGAAACCTCACCCAATCCCATTACTGCTGATAAGGTTCAGAAGCTTCAACGCTAGCCCTGATTACTGGAGTATTTCTTTTGGACATAAATGACATTTTAATCATAAAAAATCTTAATTTTTGTGAATATATCAGTGAATTTATATCAGAAAGTCAATATTTTGGGATAGAAATGATGTGTGGAATTCGGTTATGTAATATATTCCATGATGTGTACACGTGTCCACGCGCAACACAAAGTTGTGGCGTTCGGTCCGGCAGTGAACCGGATTGGTCGGTCGGGGAGAGCACCACCGTTCACTTATGTGAGGAGAAGGCGGGGAGGGGGTTTGTGTCTCTTTTAAAAGTGTGATCTGCTCGCACGTTTTTGCACTGTTATCTGTCAGCCCGACCTGATGTGAGTGGGAACTCGCTGCGTCTCACAGGCCCAGTGGATGAGTCCTAGGTGCGGTCGTGTAATTAGGGTTTTTTTTTGTTTGCTGACGTCGATCTAAACTGCCATCGTTTGTCCTCAGATTCTAGCGCGAACGACGCCGTACACCGTCCAAAAAGGGGGACTCGGGGAGGGATTAGACCACAGTCTGGCATCTGGTCTGCTGAAGGATCCCAGAAACTGCTGGGCGTTCTGTGCTGTCCCAGAATGATCTGTGATTTAGGTTGCGCATTAGTCTCAGTTCACGGAGTATACCCTGTTAAACCTGAAAATAACCAAAATAACTGAAGTTCGGGTGGTTTAGTTTGGATTCGGTGTACATTTGCTGGGCTGTGCATTTACCCTCTAAGCCCTTTTGACACTTAGTCATACAGCGCGAGGTAACCTGCAATGCAGTGCTGACACAACTCAGCCTCACTCTTCAGCACAGTGCGACTGTTAACTGTACATTTTAATTATGTTCTTTTGAAATGTTTCAATAAAATAAAAAAATATAAAAAACAAGGACAAATATGCAAATTCACACCCTCGGTATCACGTCTGCAGAACAGGATACAAAAGGGCATTCTAAACATAAATGTATTAATAAACATTCCCTGAATCATGGAAGAAATAAAGATAGACATGGTGAAAGAAAACTGAAAGCAATACGCAATATGTTCTTATGTTACCTGACTAAAAATACTATTTTTAAAGGCAGTGCAAAATTTAGCAAAATTCGTTAAAATCAATTCAAACCAACGACATATACAGACAATCGGTTCGCTGATATATGAAGGTAAACGGCTGGAAGCTTAAGAACAGAAAACTTGTGACAATTCTGTGTGACATTTGAGAGCCTGCTTGAGTCAGTTTGTTTGCGTGTTTGTTTTTTTGTTTTGTTTTTCGCTTTTGCGTGTTCAGTTTGTCAGGTGCAAGGGCATGTGTTGTGCGTATTTGTGTAGCTGCTGCTGTATCAGTTAGAAACTCTTGCATCTGTGAGTTTATTGCGTTCAAATTATATGTATGTTTATGGGTCTTTAATAGTGGCACTGCCTTGCTGTGTACGTGTGTCTGTGTGTGTGCGCGTGTGTGTGCGTGTGTGAGTGTCTGCGTGTGTGTGTGCGCATGTGTGTGTGTGTGAGTGTCTGCGTGTGTGTGTGTGCGTGTGCGTGTGTGTTTGTGTGTGCGCATATGTGTTTGTGCGTGTGTGTGTGCTCGTGTCTGTGTGTGTGCGTGTGCGTGTGTGTTTGTGTGTGCGCATATGTGTCTGTGCGTGTGTGTGTGTGAGTGTCTGCATGTGTGTGTGCGTGTGTGTGAATGTCTGCGTGTGTGTGTACACATGTGTGCGTGTGTGTGAGTGTCTGCGTGTGTGTGTGTGTCTGTGTGTGTGTGTGTGCTTGTGTCTGTGTGTCTGTGTGTGTGCGTGTGTGAGTGTGCGCATGTGTGTGCGTGTGAGTGTCTGCGTGTGTGTGTGCGTGTGTGTTTGTGTGTGCGCATATGTGTCTGTGCGTGTGTGTGTGCTCGTGTCTGTGTGTGTGCGCGTGTGTGTGTGCGTGTGTGTGAATGTCTGCGTGTGTGTGTGCGCATGTGTGTGCATGTGTGTGTGTGTGTGCGTGTGTGTGAGTGTCTGCGTGTGTGTGTGTGTGCTTGTGTCTGTGTGTGTGTGTGTGTGTGCGTGTGTTATTATGGCTTTTACTGGTGTGTGTCATCTTGTTGCCGCTCAAAGTGCAGCGGTGTTGGTGTGCCCCGAGGGGGAGGAGAAGGGTGACGCCAAGACCGTCGAGACAAGCTGACTGCCTCCCCTCCTCCTCCTCCACACCTCACAGGAAACCAGCCGTGGGCTGGGAAGGGGGGGGGGCTAGAGAAAGAAACTGTGTGTGTGTGTGTTTGTGTGTGTTTGAGAGAGAGAGAGAGAGAGAGAGGAGAGGAGAGGTGGCCACAAAGAGGAGGTATGGGATGAGGGGAAAAGGAGAGAAAAGTAAAAGAAGAAAATGAAAGATGAAAAGACAGAGGGAGAGAGAGAAAGAGAGAGAGAGTGAGAGAGAGAAACCATAATACTTCAGCTAAATGAAACTAAGTATGTTTTGGAGCATTCAAACCATGTCACCTTGCGTTTGTGAGCTAACCAAAAACAGCAGCCAGCATCAAGAGACTCAAACAAGCAGCACGACAGGCCTTCAAACGAGATGAATGACAAGGATTCAAGAGCCATCAAATTCCATAACAATAAGACCCCGAATAACTTAAGCCTCCCCACAACTCCCCAATAGGTTTTATAACGACACCACTTTTTACGTCATAGAAAATATCTTTCCAGACTTTGGTGGGTGGAGATTTCACGGTCCCCACGAATCGAACATAAAGTTACACCGAACGATCTGGGAAAGTGCTGTGTGTAGCAGAGTGTCGGACTGCGAACAACACACCGCTACGCGTACGGATTTGGGCCACGCGCTCTGATGCTGAGGAGCAGGACACGTTCAATCCTTTCCGACGGAAACCGCAGGTCATCTATAGGCGGTGATGAGGGGAGGCCACTGAGCTTTGAAGCGATCCTGTGATGTCTTAAATTTTTCACTTTAAAAAGTTTCTGTTTGACTCTCAGAGCAGGGAAAATAAAGACAGGGCCAAACTGCTCGGTGTCAGTTGGCTGCGTGACCGACGCGCGTGCCGGATCTTCGCGCACCGCAGCGGTGTGGCTCCCCAGCGCGGGCCTCCTATCAACGCCAGGGACGAGACGGCCCGAATCTCCTCCATCTTTTCCGTTTGCCTCTCGCTCAGCTTATCGCTCTAAGTAGGTTACGTCGACAGCCAGCAGCACCTTCGAAAATTTGTCTACTTAGCGAAGCCTTCCCATGGCACCTGGCTTCATTTCCCCCTTGTATTCGAGCTCGTCACCTCCGCCATGCGGCCCTATGCTTTTAAATCACCCCACCCCCCCACCATCCCCTTATCTTGATTGGCCCCCATATAAATGTAATGTTATCAGTTTGTTTGTATCTCTCCCGCACACACCCCACCCCCCCCACCTTCCCCCCACGGCAACCCCCTACCCCGCCACCCCACCCCCACCCCCACCCACGGCTTATCTAAACCGCCTTTGAGTTGCGTGCCGCACATATGCGCTAATCGCCAGGAGCAGTGCTCAGCAGCTTGGTAAGCTGCTTACAGCCTTCCTCCCAGATTAACCAGTGGAAGCGGCGACTGGCGAGGCTCCCATCAGATGAGGAGGCGCACCTGTGCGAGCGGTCTCTCCGGACCATGTGACCCCCCCCGCGCCGGCGCCTCCCCGCGGCACCTCACACATATCCGCGGGGGGGGGGGGGGGGCCTTGCACTGGGAGGCACACCTGTGCCGTCCGCTCACATTCAGGAAAAGTCCCGTTGGAAGGCTCCAGCGACCGAAACTTAGAACTTAGCGGTGAGGGCGCTACGCGGGCCGAACGCATCGTTCAATCCCCGGCGGCCCCAGTCAGCGTAGGAGCACAGTGAAAAAGAGACGAGCGGAGGCCATGTGCACTTCTAAACGGCCTCGGTTAAAAGCGCCCGCCAAATTAAAAGCAAGCGCGCAATACCAAATTACTTTCTGTTAACCGTTACAGGAAGGAGCAATGAGTCACCCATTCGAACAACAAATTGGCTTTGGGCACAACCATGGTGGCATAGCTTTCATTCAGCGATTGTCACCCGACTTGGGGCACTGTTACCATGGCAGCTGCCCGTGACCGTGGCGATGCACGCACTGGTCTTTTCTGGCTGCCTGGAGCCCAGTTTGCGTGCTTCCTCCAAAACAGAACATGCTACTTCCTTTTTTCAACCCCCCACCCTGCGCTTGAACACACAAATATCTGCTCAGTTCAACCTCCGCTCCGCAAACCCCCCCCCCCCCACCCCCAACGCAGGGGTTCGAAACTGTCACAGTCCAGGCCTGCCCCCACAATGATTAAAATAAATACAGCTCTCGCCCTCCATCAGGACCGATGAAAACGTGCAATTAGCGAAAGAAAGAACACACACCTAGATAGCAGCCATATTTTTTGGGGCACACCAATAATTCCTACGCTGCGAGAACAGAAGAAAGCCGTGTAAAATCAGCTAAAGAAATGACCTCAGTGGCGTTTGTGAAGAGTGTGCAATAATGCATTTTTGTTTTGGTGCATGCAGGTTAACTTGTCAGTAAAAGAAAGAAAAGAATATATATATATGCAGCCCGTATTTATACAAAATTGAAATGTAAGAAAGCTACTTCATATTTTAAGTAACATTAATATGCAGGCCTATTTTTTACATTAAGAAAAGCCCCTCGTCACTCTCAACAAGACAAGATCAGCTAGTCCACATTTCACCAAACCAAAGCTCAACAGATTCTGTTTTAAGGACACACAAAAGTGACTGTTAGTCGGTTCCTGTTCTCTTCATTGTCAAAACCCAAGCCGTATGCATGCAAGGCAAAACATTCACACATTTATGAGTTGTTTTTTTAATCAACTCTCCAACAATGTTCTGCCCAGTTGTGAAATAAGAAAATCATAATGGACCATAAGGAAGAAAGATGCACTAAAACACTCATCTGAACTGTACTCTTACCACTGGAGACGAAATTCGACACCCAGGGCAATCACAGATTGGAGGATGTACCTGTAAAATTCCTTTGGACATAAGGGTCTTCAGACTTTTCCCTGAAGAGGAAGAGAGAGAGAAAAAGACAACACAAATGAGACTGGAAGAAAGTAGCCTGTAGCATGAGTTGAAAAATCCGATATATACTCGGTGATTTTTGTTGTTTTGTCGAGGTTGTTGTTTTGGTTGTACTTGTCGTTTAGGGGTCATGTCTACTGGCTGTCATGTGATGTCATGTATGCCTTCACTTCAGGCATTCAATATTTGTATGAAAGCTACTGCAGGATATTGTATGAGGCAGAAGGCTTCTATATATTGAGTTGTTTGGTCCATGGAGGAACCAATTTTCAGACTTTCCTGTCACTGTTCGATATTTTAATTAAGAATTTGATTCATTTCCCAGTATTTTGAGATAGCATTCACTCCACGTATAGTAGTCATATAGGGTCACCAAGATGGTCATCATCAATCCTTAATGAACAATAATCCTCTGAAAAAAGTGTGGTAACCATTTTTTTTAAATACACAAACAAGTGCATGCATAAACTGTTTTAGACATGGGGCAATATGTCCATCTACTCCCCCCCACACACACACACTCCATACACTTTCAGTAACTACCCAACCTTTTCCAGTCAGTTCAGTTTAACTAGAGGGGAAAACACAGAGCTCTCCGGACGCGTACACACTGACGCAAGAGTTGGCTCGTGAATTTAACCAAACCTACCAAGTCTGTAGCCTACACAAAACATGCTCAACAAAATACCAAGCTCCCATCCAATCCCTGTGACTATAAAAGGGGAAAAAAACATGTAAACGCGAGTAATTGTTTAGGTGACTGGACCCATTGCCCGGTTTCACGTAAAAATGTGGTCTTAAGTGAACTTAAGTGGATTTAGCCAAAATATATATTTTTTCATTTTGCAAAGTTTGGTAGTCATAAATGGTTGCCATATTTCAGTGACAACGTCTTTTTTCCAAACCGTAATAAATAATAACATAAAATCACCAAACCAAGATATATCAGCTGGCAATGTCATCAAGTAAAGCAATATATTTTATGGTTAATCACGACGTCTCCGTTATTGTGCCTAATATTATTTCAGTTGCTTAAAGGTTTGGATCCAGCGGTCGTAATGAGGTTCAGCATCACTATGTCCTCGCAAGAGAAAAGCATTATGTCCAGTCGCAATATCCTGATATACCCTGAAATTTCACCTTATCCCAAGCGCGGCATTCCAAAAGCACCGTCCACAGTTTGTCTGTGTCGTGTATGGCTGCAAAAGATACAGCCAAGTGTCTTCGCTTTTCTCCTCTTTTTTTGTCTGCTTTCGGTGCTAAACTACGCACTGTAGTTGCTCTGCCGCCGTGTAACCCTTTAATTCCAAAACGGCTCCCGCTCAGATGAAACAAGTTCAATATAACAAAACACCTCGCAATTATATTAGGCAGGCTACATATGTTTGGAAAGCGTTGGGTTTGTTATCTCTAGGCTTGCGTATATTACAATGAAAAATATCTTACCTTTGTGCCTTATACTACGTTTCCAGTCTTTGGCAGTTTCCCTTCCACTGACAAACTGAAACTCGTTCGGGGTGAGCCACTCGCCCCGATATTTGATGGAGGGTCCCTTGCTGCCCTGGCAAAGCTTGTTAATGTACAGCAAAGCCTTGTTCTCCCCGCATTCCACCTCGATGCAGGGCTCCCCGTTGTCAAAAAAAGGCTGAAAGTCGGGAATGGAAGAGAATCTCTCCAGCATTAAGTCTTCGGGGTAGTGGTGAAGGTGTTGGTGATGTAGCGCGGTGTCGTGTAGTCCCAAGTAAGCGCGATGATGGGCGAAAATTTGATCGTACGGCGGCGGATGAGGGGTCACCACGGGGATAGAGGTGGCATTTAAAGGGGCCAGGTATTCGGGCTGGTTGAAGGCAGCCAATGCCATATCGTCCCCATCCAGTCTCTCCTTTTTGATAGCGGGCATGTTACTAAAAGCGCAGCGCCGGTTTACAAGTGATCAGCTTCTCGCTCGAATCAACTTGTGTGTCCTCTTTACGGAGTTCGTCGGCTCCCGACTCCCAGTCGGGGCTACTTTGTTTTACGCAGGAGTCCCGTGTCGCTCTCTGACAACAGTGCGTCTAAGTTCACCAACAGATTTCCATTCAGTTCACAGCTCTCTGTAGCCTCGCTCTCCGCTAGGCTCACAGCTCGCTCGCATGACGGGTTTCGCCGCTCTCCTGCCCACTAAAACTAATCTGACTCTCTCAACTAATACCTGACATCTTGGCGAGATCTCAGCAGCCGTAGACATTATGTCTGTAAAAATGCGTATTGATCCTATATCGATCTGCCTCTGGGATGGAGTTTTATTTTATTTTATTTTCAAAATTACACCTTTCGGTTTCCTTCGTTTTTTGCTTTATAGCATATAATGAACCAATGTTTACAGGCTAAATGTATAATTTTATTGTACCCTAAATGTTTATTAAAACAACATAAACAACTATTCTGATATTTTGCTATCAAGGTGTCTGAAGGACACCGCTTTCATTGTCACATAGAGACACGACACATTTAAAAAAGTTAATATACTCCACCACGGCAGAGGTGCAAACCAACTAGCCGCCTCTGCGTTCCGTATTTTCTGTATTAATCTACAAGAGATATCTGGAACGAGTGGGATGTTTTGAGGCGTTCTTTAACCCTATATATCTCTCTAAAGTCACGCTTTAGTTCAGAGACCCCGACCAAACAAGATTTGCACTCTCCGCCGCTTGGCCCATTTAAACAGCACAAGCTTTTCAAGCGCGGAATGGTAAAGGGGGGTCGCGACGGACGTAATTGCTGCAGTACAAACTAAAAAGCGATATCCTTGTATTTCGTTTCGCTGTTTTTGTTTTGCGTTAACATTTTAATATTTTCTCATTATTTTAGAGAATAAAAAGATGGACAATGGAAAATTTTGTCCAAATACAATATTACAGCTCCTCTTAGTCGATTCGGCTGCCTCCATCACTCTTCTGCCACATAATTATTGTATGTTTACATACGTGAGGAGTGAAAGGTGAATTCTAGATGTTAAAAAATAATAATTTCTGCTTTAAAATTCCGCGCAGCTCCTGCTCAGATATCAGATTGGTACGTTTGACTTTCCCTGGCAGTGAAAGGTCTCGGACACTATCATCATTGTGGGAGACATGGCTCCATAGTGCACATTAGGCATTCTTAATGATCAGAAACTTAAGACGTGTAGCACATTAAAGAGTGGAGACACATAAATATTTTATGTTTCCTCCACGGACAGATAAATAATAAAGCCCTGGATTCAGAGGCTGGTGAAAAAAAAAAAAAAAAAAAAAAAAACTATGTCCGCCTGATCAAAAAAATTTTCGGCAGCAGAAGCAGTCCTTGTTCACTGGACAGGGTGCTGGCCGAGCAGCCAGTGGAATTGGCACCTTGTTCAAACGCAGGGGCCTAACTCCAGAGCCACGTTTCTGTTCACGTTCTGGAGCGGATTCACCAACTGTAAACGTGCCCGCTCATTGTTCAGTTATTTCCATTCTGGCTTCTTAAATTTCACCTCGTCTACCCTTCTTCTATCGGTCAATCTTCCCGGTCTCCAATCTCTCTGTTGGCCTTCCGTCACTCTCAAGCATCAGTCTGTCTCCGTGGGCTGCAGTCCTTCACCACTCAACCCAACGGCATCCATTGACCAGTGGGATCAGTCGCCGATGGGTATGTAACAAGATAATGAGAGAAAACACATTATTTCGGGCGGCTGAGAAACAGAATCCTTTTGCTGAGGAACAGTTTCTTTAACAAGACACATACAGAAGGCCTACATATACTGGGAGAGGGAGAGCACATATGTACATAAAGAAAGCAGAATAGGCATTGCACTAAAGGGTTTCAAGTAAATTTCACAACCTCAGGTTATATTATGTCAGCCACTGAAATTGTAATTGAGGGTACATCTAACAAAAAAAAGCAAACCCACTATATTCCTGTCTTTAAAAAGGAACCTTTCCACGAAATAATGGCAGTTTTAGGCCCAATGCCAGAAATGTTTAGATTAAAATCTAATTAAATGCAGATATCATTATGATATAGATTAGAGGGGGAAATAAATTTGAATAACTGAAATCTGGCAATCATGGTTGATGCTGAGATACGCTCTGTTTTATATTCATGGCCCGAGATTTAGAGGAACCGTTAAGGAATTGAATAATCTTCCAGACCTCAGAAGAACAAGGCTGCCAAGTCGGATCTCTCCCTGAACAGTACAGCCAGGGATTTTTAGCTTTGGTGTGAAGAGGTAAGGGTGGAAAAGAGGAAAGGGCGGTGAAAATATGCTCAGCCACCCTCCATCCAAAATCAAAGAGGCCTCCACTAACCAGAGAGAAGCCCCTATGACCAAGTCTTAGAACACACACACACATACACACACACACACACACACACAGACAGTCACACACACACATACACACACACACCCACACACAGAGGAGTGTGCTACAGGAACACATGGAATACCCATTCTGACGGACTGTGTGCCATGTGACTTTGAGGGCTATAAATCAGCCCAAATTTCCCATGAGCCTCTGCATCGAAGCAGGGTGACTGACAGAGAAGACTGCTAAAGGTAGGGCTAGAGCGAATTAGCAGGAGCAGAGTGTGAACCAGGATAAGACTAACTGTATCAAGTGAAAAGAGCAAGAGTAGACTGAGAGTCATAACTTAAATGCTGTTGTGTTTCTCAGTACAGTTAAGTCGCTATGCACTAGGATCAACATATCACAGCCTAAATTAATACCACACAGTAAAATGTCCAGTGTTAATTATACTCATTCTCTCAAAATTGCTTTTGTTTTCATTTCAAATGTACAGTGGTTAAAGCAGGTACTGCCACTGGTGGACCATGAGGGTAGAAGGTACGGTAAACATAGCTCTGTATCAGTAGTGTATGGTATAAATAGTAGATTTGTTGGCCATAAAACCGTCATTCAATTTTAGGCAATGTGAAGGGTCAGGCAGAAAGGTCACTATCAAATTCAAACTGATTTTCCTGTCATCAAGCACATTAATGACATTTGATTCCAGCAAACCAAAAATGAATAAAGGCTTGAATATTTCCTCTATGTAACAAACATAACATAACATAACATAATGACGAGAACAGGCCACTTGGCCAAACAATTCTCTGATTACCTACAGACTAGATAGTATCTAACACCGTATCAAGCCTAGTCTTGAAAATCCCCAGAGTTTCTGCCTCTACTACATGACCTAGTAGGCCATTCCACGCATTGACTACTTTCCGCGTAGTCAATGTGTGTACGGAATTTACCTTTGGCTAATTTCCATTTATGTCCACCCGTTCTACTAACAGAAGAAGGAGGGGACATCGTTCAACCTGAAGAGTCATAATCTTAAAATATTAAAGACAAATTATGCAAACAAAGATTTGTCAAAAGATTGGTAACGTTATTTGTTGCAGACGGGGTCCTTTCAGGCCAAATGTGCTGGAAGCACATCATTCGTACACTTGTCTACAGCCATCTGACACTCATTTTAATTCTCGCGTACGCTTGCTTTCATAGCTGAAAAACATTCTCTTTAATGTTATCATTCAGTATTTCCCTGGCTCCTTCTCACACTGAGACGCGTATGGTGATGGCGAAGGTGATGGCGATGGCGAGGGTGATCGTGTGGTGTTGTGGTGTCGAGCAGGCGGTACTGAAAGTAAAGGTCTGAGTAAGCTCGATGTGAAGAGGTCAGACTGTGCACACGACTCTTCCACCCGCGCCGGGTCCGCCGATCGGGCGCCCGCGCGACCGATGGCATTTCACCGGCGGCTCGGCGCGATGACGTCAGAGACGAAAAGCTGACGCCCGGAGCCTCACCACAGGGCCGCTTCGGCGTGCGGCGGAAAGAGGGGTGAGCGCAAGGCGCCGTCGCACACCCTGAAACAAGCAGAGAGAGACGGGATGCCCCCCACCGCCCCCACGCCCCCCCCAGGGGAACACCTCTGTGCCTCCCTCCCTCCCACTCCCCCCTCACCAGCACCACGGCAGGCCCCGGTGATTCATGCCTTCCACCCTCGGGGGAATCCGGCAGATCCTGTGCCCTGGGAGGTTCCCCAGAACTCTGACCCGCCGACGGCTCGCTCGGTCTCCGTGTAAAGGTCAGAGGGCGCTCGTCAGAAGTGGCTTTGCGGGTTTCTTCAGTTTCTCGTCTTCATCGCTCCATTCCCACAACGAGAGGAGCACACGTCCAGCTTCCTTACAGCCTTCCTCATAGAAGGTTTCTCTTTTCACTGTTGTACAGACAGAGCTGCACAGATAGGCAGGCAGAAGGTACTATAAGATGGCTACATTGTTTTTCAGTGTCCTAGAGAAGGCGGTAATATCACCTGTCAAAGGTTTTGCTCTGTGTTCTGTTATTTTATTAGACCCTGAATTTTTACCGAAGCATAACAAGTTTTATAAATGTTTAAGTAAAACTGACGCACTTCATAAATATACTAGGATCAAACAAAAATCTTCTCGTGGCTGTTCTTCGTCGTCTGTAGAGAACCCCCCTGCTGGAGCCCCCGCCTCCGCGCCGTTGTTGGCAACGGCCCCGGAGCCGCAGCGCTGCCGCCGGGGGAGAGAGGTAATAAATAACCCGGGGAGAGGAGCGGAGACCGCCGGGCGGTGCACAGTCTGACCTGACAAATACTCGCTGGAAAACCATCAGAGAGCGGGAGCCCACCCCAAGAGCTTGGAGCCAGCCTTTCAGACATGAGCTACAAAATATACCCACACTGGAAAAAGCAACGTCTCCCTCCGTGTCTCATTCTCTCCCCCCCCCCCGTCCGCCCCCCACCCCCACCATTACATCCAGTCGCTTGCGGAGACACGGCGGGAGTAATTAACTATTTCGTGATATAATAATTGTTTCCTTTTTAGTGTATACGTAATTGCACAGGAAACTATGGAAGTTGAAGTATGAAAAGGTAACCATACCTTTTTATTAAACTGGGAACTTTGTTTACAGCTACAGAAATACAAGTCATGTAATATAAATAACACAACGAACTTGCGATATAACTGAAATAATTCTTTATTGTTATTGGCTAGCCTAACCAATATTTTCAACAATTAATTAAATATTTATAAAATACTTTTGTTAGACATATAATATATTTCTATTTCACAGTCGCAACCGTAAATATCTCTTTTTTTTTTTAAACTGAAGTTGTATTGATATCATGCGTTGAAGTTAATTTCATGCGCAACGCAGAATGGAAAGTTTTCCGTATTCGCGTAATGCTTCAAAGACTCGTCTTTGCGCTTCTTAAAGCCGTTAGCAAGATTTTTGCCCGTGACGACGACTTAAAAAGAAGTCAGATAGGAATATCTAATGACGCCGCTTCAGCCTGCTCTATATTACTATGCTTGTGCGACAGCGGTCGGGCGCCGAAACATTAGACTAGCAGAGCTTCATTGGGTTTATGCTGTCCTGCCGGCGCCCTTCGCTGCGCTTGGCGGATCTGTGGGGTCAGGCTGCTGGCTCGGATCCCCAGCAACGGCCGTTCCGCTGCGGACTTATCTCTCCGTTTGGAGGAGCCGCCAGCCGGGGCGAGAGGATACTCGTTTTAGAGCTGCCTCTGTAGCGGTCAGCGCCTGCGGATCGAACAAGATATCCAACACTTGTCCCCTCCACCTCCCAGTCCCACCCCCTATGTAGTCCCCAAACACCTCAAAGCCTACATACACCCCTCCCCTTCATTTTGCTCACTTCATTGACCAGAATTACGTTAAGGAGTATTTGGAACTACCTGGTTGTTCAAAGTTTATTGGTGCACGGATAAATGGGTGGCTCTAGGTTGTTGGGCGAGCCTACCACTGGTTTTCTCAGACACCCAAGTCACCCCCATGATCTACCATAAGACCTTCAGTGGACACAAGGGGGCTCCACATAAAGCTTTTACACCTTACTTCCTGACAGGCCTTGCTCAGCATGTAAAGGAAGCAAAGTGGACACTGTTCTCTCATTCACTACAATGTTCACAAAATATATTTTTTAAATGAGCATCACATCATCGGCTGATCTAACATTCATCAAGTGGCCCATGGCGAGGTCTTCATTATGGAAACCCATATAGTCCCTGAATCGGGTGAACCCGCTCCTGGTCCTGCAGTCCATGGGTTTGAGGGATGCCTTTCAACCAGTGGCTGATTAATATCTGGAACAACTGGTGATTCCAAAACGTTTACAAACAATAGTCCTGGATAATCAGTTAACACCTGAGGGTGAATAAAATAAAATAACCTGGAACCAGAAGATTGCCAGTAGACTGCTTTACCCCCTCCACAATTGTAATATTCCTGTGATATAACAAAATAAACAAACATGCAGAATATAACAGACCATATTTGCATGATCTGCATTCACGATATATGACAGTCAGGTCAGTTCTTCCATTTCTTATGCAGAAATTCAGTCACCCAATCACCATGATTCTCACTGGTTCTCAGGGGCGGTAAAAAGCTGGACATGGTGCGTTGGTTTTTACCGTTGCTCCTTCTGCTGTTCTAACGGTTTCTGCAGGATTTCCATTTGAAGTTTCATCTCAAGCTGAAGCCAGTGGGCCACACTGGAGGCCCCAACGCTGCTGAAAACTTAAATGGAAACAGGTGGATTGAATTCTCCGGGAGAAGCCACTGCATTAGAGCAGTTTTGCCCAAAATGCGCACTGGTCTGACCAAAAACCAACATTTGCAAGGCAAGCAAGCGTCTTAAGGTACTTAAAAAAAATCTCTGTGGAAAGATTTGTTTGGCTTGGTTTCCATGGCAATTTTTATAATTTGCGCCGCCATTCACATTGGCCCGCCGGCCTCTTCTCTCATTCCGCTGCAGCCGCGCTGTGGAAACTGCACACAATTCGATATGAAATTTGGTTTTTACTTTTTGGACAGCGTCCGTATGTGGGCGTGTTCAATGACAGTGCACATTAAGTCAGTTCAGAGGTAAATAGCCTTGAACAGTTTAAAGGAAACCTGACGGACAGCATCTTGATTTTAGGGGTCATTTCATTTCAGTTTTTTTTTTTTATTTATTTATTTTATTTTATCAAATATTCCCACAGCTGCAGTCGGGCGACTGTCCAGCCGGAGAGACATCACAGGCAGCTAATAGGCACATAACTGACCAGAGGAATAGCTAATAAAATGGGGTTTACCCTGCCAAAGAAATCCCTTCATCTTTGGGAGATCACATACCATTGTCTAAGTCATCTCTGCCACACTCAGTAGTTTTTCTTACAGGGTCCTGTCAGTTTTCACAGTGCCAGCTTATTTATGAATGGAATAAATATACAAATTAACTGATATAACTGTAACATGAATGGCTACAGATAATGCTTTGAGAACATATTTTCTGGACAAGCCTATTTCCTAGTGATATGCTATATTTATTGTAATTTTTATCCAGACTTCTTGCACTCAGTGGAAAAACAGAGAAGATACAAAAATTGCTGCCATAAAGTATAGGCGATTATGCTAACGCTATAGCTTACATTTTGCTGATGACCGTTCCAAAAACACACTGAGAAGTTCTGTTAGAAGGTAGCCTATAGAAGGTAGGTGTATGTATGGGTTGTGAACGACGCATGGTACATGTAGTACGTGGTTTTTAAGCAGGGCTAGGATAACAATGGTCCAAACTATGGACTGTAACCAGTATCCCTACTGCGATAAATTAGGAGCTAATTAATGTGAGGTTTTCTCAATACTGTAGATTCTTACCTAATTATGTAGCTGAAGCACATGACACACACGGTATAGAGCATTAACAATTTTAATTTTAAGCGATATTTAGTTTTCTTTATTTCTGCAGAGATTTGTATTCACAATTTAGTAGTAGGCCATGTGCACGTTCAAATCTAAAGGTGAAAGAATATGTTTTCTCTCCCTCCTCACCACACGAACAAACGCTCGTTCCAGAAAGGGTTAAAATCTGTGTGGAAAGAATAAATCCCTGATCTCCCGGCTCCTATTGATTTTTTTCTGTGTGATGTGAAACCAGCAATCAGCTTTGCGGTTTGAAATTGCCCTGAAACCGGAGCCGAGACGTCAATGAGCCGCCGACACGTTTCAATTAGCGAGCCGCCCCGGCCGCTCCGTCCCCTGGGGCGCAGCAGCTCAGCGGGCCGGTCACGCCCCGCAGACGCCTCCGCACTCGCGCACGGTGGTATGCTGGGGCGAGGGGGGGGTCGACGGGGTGGAAAGAAAGGGACAGAAAGAAAACAATAGAAAAGTTATCCCTCTACCTATTTGCTATTTTCCTGTTTTTCCATTTTCCTGTCTATTTTTCTCCTTCTGGCTGCAATATTAACATACCGATTTTTTGAAAAATAAATCACTTTTATCCACGATAAATATGCATGGTCTAATTAATTTTTTAAACTACACGATGGCCGAACAGCAGTTCGGCAAAAAATATTCACTGGACTTGATTTGATTAAATAACAAGTATTGTAGCTTAGGCTACTGTTCTTTTTTCTTTTTGTTAATTTCTATTTTTTCATGATTTGATGAAGGGTAAGCATCAGTTCTACTGAACTGACAAGGCAAGGGCAGCGCGTGCACAGCCCTTTATAACGACTTCGCTGGAAAGCGAAAAAAAAAATCGCTTAGAAAGATTAGCCTACATGGCGGAGCTTTGCCGTTCCCCCGCGCTGTCACTCTCGTGCGTCGCCTGGAGGACTCACGCTCCTCTTGGCTGAACGCCGGGGCCGGTGTCTGCCAGCGCTGGCTTCTCGCCGCGTCGGAAGGAGACAGGCCAGCGTGCCGCCCTCAGGGAATCGAGCCGAGGGACCAGTCACGCCACTGCACCGTCGCTGAACCGAAAAGCGCAACGACGCCACTCCTCCACAAAGGCTCCAGTTCTGTCACAAAATCTGTACGGAATTCCGTAGTGCGCCATGACAGGCAGTGGGCTTTGACTGCAGAAGCTAGCAGCGCACTATGGCAGGAACAACTTAACCTTAACGGTTTGAAGCTCCATTTTAACTCTTCTTCAGAGCGACAAGGACATCCGCCGGGATAGATATCACCAGGATAGACAGAGATGTTTCAAACCATCGGGTTACAGGCCTACTATAGGTTTATATTATTAACATTGTATTTGATAAATTTATGCCATGTATATTCATCTTAGTGGCCATAACTTTGTTATTGCAAGGGAGAGCTCTGATACAGGTTCAGTTGTAGATCGGGGGACACAGTGGATACAAATGGAGAAGGATGGGGCTCTACAGTCCTGTGTCAGATAACAGGGCACCAGAGCTCAACCATAAAAAAAAGTCCCAGCAGTCTGAATGCATTAGTATCAAGGAATTCTGCAAAGGAAAGATACTACAGCAGACACATACCCCTCTCTCCCCTGTTATTTCAACTACAAATTCATTAAAGTAAAAATTATTATTACCGACGATAATACTAATATATATGCTACTACTAGATAATATGGCTACAAGCAGTAGCAGCACTACTGCTGATAATAATAAAAATAATTTCATAAACAATGTGGATGTGAAAGAGTGTGTGTGCGAGTGCATGTGTCAGCTCTGTGAGTGTGTGTTAGTGTTTCTGAGTGTGTGTTTTTAAGTCAGTGTTTGTGTCTCTCGGTGTGTGCTCCTCACATATATGTTTGTGCTGGGGAGGAGGAGGGGGGTGGGGGTGGGGGGGGTACTGCGTCTTTAAGGTCAGACTGTTCCTTGACCCTGAGCCGCCTTGCTTGGCTCTGACAGCTCTCATCAACAACAGGAGACTGCACACCGAGGGAGGGGGGAGAGGGAGGAGGAGGGGCCGAGATGGCAGACTGCCCCGGACAATCCCAGGCCCCGAGCTGCCTCTCCCTCCCCCCCTCCCTCCCTCCCTCCCTCCCTCCCCCTCTCCCTCCCTCCCTCCCCCTCTCCCCCTTTCCCTCTTTCTCTCTCTCCGACAGCTCCGCGCCACACTCACCACGAGCGAGACGCTCCCAGGCCCCCCGAGTCGCCATCCCCCCCCTCCCTCTCCCCCTCCCTCCTCCCTCCCTCCCTCCCTCCCCCTCTCCCCCTTTCCCTCTCTCTCTCTCCGACAGCTCCGCGCCACACTTACCGCGAGCGAGACTCCCCCCCGCCGCCAGATCGATAAGGCGCTTCGCCTTTCATCTGACCGGCGCTCGGGGGGGAGAGCAGAACTTCCTGGAGAAAACCCAATATAGCGCGGGGCGAACCGCGCCGGCGCTGGCGCTGTCGCAGACGCCCCCGCAAAGTGTGGGCTACTGCGGGGAGCTGCCGCCGGTCCCGGAGTTTGTTTCTGCGCAATTCCTGTTGTTGTTGTTGTTGCTGTTGCTGTTAAAAAAGTGTTCCCAAGGGCCTGTGTGTGCGTGCGTGTGTGTGTGTGTGTGTGTCTGTGTGTGTGTATGTGTGTGTGTGTGTGCGTGCGTGTGTGTGTGTGTGTGTGTGTGTGTGTGTGCATTTGTTGTACAGACTGAAAATGGAGGATTGTCTTTTAAACGGAGAACACCATAAAAGAGTAAAAGAAAAAAATTAGAGAGCATACAGATTTACAGACGGATTCCTAAAAAAAATGGACGCTTACTACTCACAGCATTGTTTACCTCTGCATATAAATTATAGGCTGTTAACTTTGGTTATTTTTTTAATCAACTGTAAAATTGAAATGCTTCCTATAATGCTTTAACACCAGTTCATAGCATTCGGGAATTAGAACAGAAAAATCCATAAGTGCGTATTGCGCCAGGGCAGTAGACCATGTCAGAGTGTGTTCAGCCGTCATTAAATGAGTTTAAGGTGAGCTCAGTGAGCAAGAACATAGGCGGTGTTAAGGAGGGGAACTGCTGGGGCAATGGCACGAGGACGTAGTTTTAAACATACACACCACAACCTCTGGATTTAACCTCAGCCTCAGCGTGAAAAAAAACTGTTCCGTTCAGTCACCATCTGCTGTGTTTCCGACAGCCACATCTGACTGTATTTACCCAGCATGTGTGAAGATGCGATCGGCTAAGCAAAACAGTGCTGCAAGTGCAGTCGGGTGTTTGGCGTGTTTCATTGTGTTGCTGGGACAGTTATTTCCGTTAAAGTTGTGCGATGTTACAAATTCAAATGGTGTCATAAGTAAGTTTGAAGCAGTGGTTTTATAGCGGAATGTCATCATCGACGATGTGCTTAGGCAACATTAGCTGACTAGCTTCCTAAGCCACTGATTGTGACTTTTGCCCATATTAAATGAATACATGCTGAGTAAGTGTAGCTAAAAACACAAAAACGGCAGCGTTTGAGATTATCTTAATCTGTGCTGAAACCCTTTGTGTTTTGCCCAGATTCCTAACCAGCTTCGTGAGGTGGTGCCGGCACATTCCAGATTAATACCGGTTTTAATGTGGTGGTGAATTCCAACTATGATGGTGAAGCTTACTGCAAAGAACCAATCAGGTTTCTTTGTCAGTTAAATCAGACACCAAGATATTATCCCAGTCCCAAAATTGGTTGTGCTACGTATTATAAATATGAGCTGGGGCCAGTGTAAGACAAAAAAGGCTGATGTGCAGGTCTTAGCTTGGGTCCAGGGGAAAACATGGTGTGAGTGTAGAAGTGCAAGAAACCACATCCTTCACTGTGGCCGCCTGGCTTTTGACACTGCCAAACACGCCCAGAAAAGGGCATAACCGCCCATTTCACCGTTTGGGTGAACATATACAATAAGCTGGCTCTCTGGAACTACATTATCTGCTACGGTAAGAAAATGGCAATATTTGTTCTCTGGACTGTGGGAAGAAGAGCGCTTTCACACCTTGCTCTAAAAGTCACACTTCCGCTCTTGTGCTCACGGTGATTCCCCTCCCCGACAGAATTTATCTCCGGCGTTTGTGAGAGGATACCCCACCCCTCCAAAAGACTTTTTTTTGTTTTTTTTAAACAGGACGCTGCCTAAACACATGTTTAGTCTGCCCAGATCAGGACGCTCTGAGCTGTTTTTACTGGAGACCGAAGCTGCACGCTTTCCTGAAAGAAAAAAAAACGTAGAAATACGGGAAGGTAGTGATGCAACAGGAGAGGTGTGTGAGACTGTGACTCTCTGATCACACATACATGCACACACACACGCACACATAAGCATGCACACTATGCACATGCATACACGCACACGCACACACGAATACACACACGCATACACACACAGACACACACACGCACACACATACATGCACGCACACGCACACACGCATACACACACAGACACACACACGCACACACACACACACACACACACACAAACAGATGCAACAGTAAAATCCTGAGACAATCCAAAAAGAGGCATGGTCTGTACCAGCTTGTGATTGCTACCAAATGTCAAATTGGGCAGAGTCGTGAGCCCCTGTTTTTTTTGTTTTTTGTTTTTTTTGTGTTTTTTTCCTGGCCCAGGCCGGTCGTAACTGAAAACCGCGCCTCGTTTACAAGCCTCGCAGTGGAACCTCCGCACGTAAACACGCGGCGCGCCGGAGGAGCCCGCATCCGTGCGCGGGGATTTAATGCGTCGCCGTGGAGACGCTCGCCGTGTAATTATGCTCGCTGGGCTCTCTCCTCCCGTCCCCGCCTGTGGACTCACCTGGGGGCAGAGCCAGACAGGGAGGGGCTGAGGGATTGTGGGATTGTATGCGGGCGGGGGGGGGGCGTGTGTGTCTGTCTGTGAGTCATTCGGTCTGCCTGCGCATGGGTTGGTGTGTTCGCCTGGGTTTGGCCCATTAGACCCCAGGGGTACCTGAGAGCCCCCCTCCTCCCGTTTCGGCTGCTCAGGCCACCCTTCAGAGTGAGCGTGCAGGCCTCCGTGCCGGCCTCTGTACGGGTCCCGGCATGGGCATGTTTGGAGGCGTCTGCCCGCTCTGGGCTTGTTCGCTGCACCCGACACGCCGCTACAACTGGCCTTATCATCCGCCGTCACCCTCCGCTTGCTGCGGCAGTGGAGCAGGCAGCTAGCAGGGGGGATGTTTCACACCCAAATACCTGAGGGCATGGACAGAGAGAACTTTTCCTCATGCAGATAGTCTTTC
The DNA here is from genome assembly GCF_013347855.1 of Anguilla anguilla. NCBI lineage: Eukaryota > Metazoa > Chordata > Actinopteri > Anguilliformes > Anguillidae > Anguilla > Anguilla anguilla. The sequence goes on along the minus strand of NC_049213.1, from coordinate 31,656,413 downwards.
ATTAACTGTTTATGTGTGTGTGTCCCCACCCCCCCCAAAAAAAATCTCTATTCCATTGGTCATTTCCGGTTTAACAAACCTTGGGTTTAGAGCAGGTTGCCTTATTATGATTATTATCATGATTATGATGATGATGATGATTATTATTATTCTATTCCCATATGAGTGGCCTGAGAATATGGCAAATGTCAGCCATGTAATAACACCCAACACCCCACCACCCCCCCCCCCCCAAAAAAAAAAATGTTATAGTTTAGCACATTTAGAGATGAAGACGTGCAGTGAACCAGGGACGTTCGAAGCAGAGATAACTGGAGAGAGCTGCTGGGTTGGGTTTTGGGCGCGAGGTGAGCGAGAGAGGGCAGGAGGGAGGGAGGGAGGTAGAGAGGGAGGGAGGGACGGAGGGAGGGAGGGAGGTAGAGAGGTAGAGTAGGGCGCAGGAATGCGCAGTGGAGCAATTACGCTCTGGCAGGTAGATAAAGTGCAGATCATCCGTGGAGGCCTCAGGTGACGGATAGGAGAGGGCGGAGGCAGGGGGACGAAAACAACGCCATAAATCACAGTCACCCGGGACGGTAATTGTAATTGAAATGAATTTGCTGGTCGAGAGAGACGGAAGGGGAATCGCATTTGATACTTATTAAACACTGGTGGTCTGCAGCAGAGGCCTGTACGCCAACCTTCAACCATGCTATTATACCATAGTGAGACTGTGTCATCGTTATTGCTAAACATAATGATCACCAAGGCATATATTTTACAAATATCGTAGTAGTAGTAGTAGTAGTAGTGGTAGTGGTGGTAGTAGTAGTAGTAGTGGTAATAGTAAGCCTAGTAGCAGTAGCAGTAGTATTTCTATTATTTTTTAAATTATATCCACAGCCTTCAACCATAGTATTATTTTGCAGGCAACACATGATTTTAAAAACTTAATGACAAACTGCCAGCAACATCAAGATCACCTGGAATGCAGCCTATTTTATTCTAATGTTTATGTTTATATTGCATTAATAATCAGCTTGGAAACTGTACAAGTTTAACAGTCTCACTATTCTTTACATTATCAAAAAAAATTTTGTATAGTTATGTTCCATTGATCAATATTTAATTTGGCTTTTATCACTCATTTAAAGTATTATTAGTACCTCACTTTCACTATCCACAACATGTTGCATTCACCACAGAAGTCTACCAAGACATAGTTGTACTTCAGGAGGTAACATGTAGCTTAATATATTACTTTATACGGAAGATACAACTGTAGAAACAGTTCAAATATTCACAATTTCGGGCCTGACGTTATAATGGGGTTGTGTGAGACCAAAAACTTCACTTTACATCTTTTGACAATGTCAATATGTGCTTTTGTCCTCAAAGGAGTAGCATTCCTGGGAAAGCTTTCATTAGCACATTGGTGCTTTTTAAGTATCATGCCTACATGCAAAATTATTTGACAATTCCATGACCATTCTCCATCCTAACGATCCAGTCATTTAATAGTTGACCCATGCAAAATGTTGAGCCGAAATAATCTGTCTGTCTTGTGAAGAGACAGTCCAGGAAGAGTGTCTGGCTCGGAAGGCATTTAAATGTGAGCAATAATCTCATAATTGCATTTGATATTAAAGAATGCCTTTGGGATGATTGCGGTGCTTGAAATACAGGTAATGTATTCCAGTAAATGACAACGCTTTTTTTCCCAACAGCATTTTCCAGTAGCGGGAGGTGGTGTGCGTTCTGAAACCACATGTCTGATTATATAAATATAGAAAATAAAGACACATTTTGTGATTTACATTTAAAAGACTTAACTTTAGGACAGGCGGCCTGAAGGCACAGTACCAAAGTGGTCTGTAATTACATAAATATTTAATTTTTTTTTTTTCTCGGTACTGCTGCATAATTATTTCCTGACTTGAGTTTAGCAACCTGGGTAACAGCCTAGCCTATAAAACTTCGAGATAGACTTGAGTTTGACTTATTTTGACTGTTGGCTTTTTTTCAACCAGTTGACATGGAAACCATGCAGATCACTCAAAATGCTCAGAAGCATGTCAAAGGGATAACTTTCCCCATCTTTTGTATCCCATTTGAGATCACTGCAAATATTATCTGGACTTAATGCTTGATCATTTAGCACTTATAGTATATAGTATAGACTGACTGACTGACTGACTGACTGACTGACTGAGTGAGTGAGTGAGTGATAAAGTTACACCGTGCATGTCTGTGACGTCGACCGGTTCGGTCCAGCCATATACTAGGTTTTGACCTGGTCTTGTTTCTGGATTGGGCCCACTGGCTATCCTTGCTAGCGCCCTCTGTTGGGCGTTTAACTGAAGTCAATGTGATAACTGATACAATATCTTCAGTATCCATTACAACGATCCTTTAAAATGTAATACATTTAAAACCACTCATTGTTTGAATCTGGTCATCTTTGTGACAAGAGGGAAGCTCTGACTGGCTGTGTGGTGAAATGCAATCAAAATCCTTCCCGTCGAGCTGGTGTAGTGAACGCGTTTAATAATCCTGCTCTGAGCCGACCACTGACCAACGGGAGACTGCCTGAGCACGCTACAATGTGTGGATTTTACATGAAGAAGCGAAGGAAGGAAAAATGCGGAAAGAGAAATAGAAAAAACCCCAGAGAGATGACCTTGACTGTGAGCCTTGGGGAGGGTGGGGTGGAGGGGGGGGGGGGCAGACTGTCACTAAGCCACGGAGAGGGGGTTGCTGCAGGGGCGGGGGGGAAAGCACCAGTCTGTGGGTGCCCTTGGCAGGCATGACCTTCTATTCCAAGCACTCCTCGCCCACGGTGTGCAGGGTGCGTGCATGTTTGTTTGTGTGGGAGGGACAGAAAGAGTGACTGTGTGCCTTTTAGTACACCAGTTGCATTTCTTACTACTGTTTCCGTGTTGTTCTGTGCTCCGCAGACAAATAAAAGCAGCGCACGTGCGTGCGAACATACACCCACGCACACGCACACACACACACAAGCACGCACATGCACTCACACAAACACACACATACACACACACTCACACACACACGCACATGCACACATACGTACACACAAAAAGGCACACACACACACAAACACAAGGGTGCATACACACACAACACACAAAGGTACATATGTGCACACACACGGACACATGCACGAACGCACACACTTCCTCAGGCTCTCTCTTCCTCGTGCCTCCTCATTAGCAGGTGTGATTTAAAACTCTTTTTGCGCAGATGCACTCTCCCAGCTGTGTGGGGCAGTATTACCGGTCCACCCATCTGCTGACCTCCTGACCTCCTGACCTATTCCCCACCTGTGCTTGACCCTCCATCGGGGATGACTCCGCCCCCGAGCGCAGAGAACCAGGATCAGCTCCGTCTCCTCCATCTTGGGTGCCTGATCAATGGATATGTTGTTGAAGATGACAACCTGAGAACTTAACTTCAGCAGCAACAGAACCCCCACCTTCTGACAGCTGACATTGACGAGGGTTGAAAATGTATTCTAGTGAACCTGTTAGCTGCCTTGTGAGCAGAGTAAATTAAAATTTTAATAATAGGGATTATTCCCCCAAACTCTGGTTATCTTTTGCTCTCTGTTGATTACTTGTTGCATCCTCCTTCTTTCTCCTGCCAAATATATCATAAAAATGCTCCTGTACCCCGTTGGCCTTTCCTGCTCAGATAGAAATATCATCCTGAGCTCAAGTTGGATTGTACGATCACATTTAGCACCTTTGTGCAATCATGTTGACAGCGTTGTGTTCTCCCAGGCCTTTGTCAGGTAAAGTGAAAAGCGCAGTTGCCCATATAAAAACATTCAGTATCTTGTGGTGATGAACCCCCTGTGGTCCACAGGGCCGGTCTCTCAGAGAGTGAATCCTGTTATCTTCTGGGGTGGGGGAGATCACCTGTTGGAGGGACATTATTATACTGGATTGAATAAAACAATGCATGAAGAATCCATAATATTCACAATATTCACAATCCACACTTGTGAATTGTATCCCCTATATCATTTTAAAAGTACATATTTTACACACAGGATGAAATATGAGTTGAAAGCACCATCTGCACTGCGGGATAGATATCATGCTACAGTACAAACAAAGAATCAATAAGCAGAGAGGGGTCCACACAGAAAGGCCCCTAATATCAATTTCTTCATTAAGTCCCTCTGGCGACACCGTGTCCAATATTGTAACCCAGTAGTTTCTCCTCTTCAGGGTCTATATTTTGTCTTCTACGTGAAATTGGGGATGGGGGAAGGAATATCCCAAAAGAGATCCCTCCCCTTTCAGAAAAACAAGAGGCATTCTTAGAACGAAGGCTCTGAGCCAACGAACCGTTTTTTTTTTTTTTTTTTAAGTTAGCCAAGCCCGCTCATGGTGCACCTTCAAGGCACAGCGACTGAAGCGATCATAAAAACAGACACTTAACGCTGAGACCTGGGCAAATACGTTCGAGCGCTCATGCCAGCGAAACTGCAGCGGTAAGCAGGCTGTAACTCTCCCTTCCAGGTGAATTTGCATATTCTTGCATGTCTATAAATGCCCCCATGACTTCACCTGAAATGTTCAGCCAAGGAGCAATTTGCTGACAAAACAGTAGATCACGCCTCTCCTCCCTTCTCGCCGGGTAAAACTTGAGGTATGCTTAAAAAAAAAAAAAAAAATTGTACCACTGCGAAAGACATGAAAGCATAAGCATTTTCAAAAGAGTGTTCCACGGATTGGGGTGCATCTACAAGTGAAGGCTCAAAACTCGCCTGTTAGTCAATCCCATAGAGAAAGAGGTGTGGCTAGGGCGTGTGACGGATCAGCTGGCGATGCTATCTCCCTGTCGCTGCTCCGGTTTGCTGCTCTGCTCTGTGTCCAGGTGCTGTCTGTCCAGGATCACTCTCATGTTTGCGTACACCGCCGTTTCTACAAATATAGCACCCTAGGGCTTTTCTATGTTACTCTCAGCCCTCTACTTGCGAAATACTTACGTTTGAAATTGTCAACATTCTAACCCCTGTGCACTCCTGCTCGTGTTGTCTTCACTGGGGCATCCACCCCATTTCCACGCCATGAGATCGCAAAACCGATCCAGGTCCAGGCCTCACCTGGGTTAACCCAGTGCTATGATTCAACCTGTGGGCCTGGATGCGTCTCCTCACCCCTCCAGACCTGGTCTGCGTAAGTAATGCACGTTTCTTTGACTTTCTATCTTCCCAGCTGGTTTAACACTTAGGCTATTATCAGCCCAGCCACTCTGTCTATTTGCTCCAGCAGATTCCCAATCACCTGTCTATCGCCAATTAGCTTGTCTTTAACTATTGACACCAGGCCGGCCGGGCGAAGGATGGGCTCTATAATCTGGTTTCCTCCCCAGATTTCTTCCCATGAGGGAGTTTTTTTTCTTGCCACTGCTTGAGTGTACTGTGTTTCTGGCCACCCCTATTTAAAAATTTTTTTTTTTTTTTACATCAGTTGCTGGATCTTTGGGGGTTTAGGGTTGGTCTTGCCTAACTTCATGTCTCTATAAAAAGGCACTGTAGAATAAAAATGAACGATATATATATATATATATATATATATATATATATATATATATAAAGAGAGAAGGCATGACATGTGATTTAAGGCCATTATGTTCTCTCCTGGTGGCTCCACCCCCCTCTACATTTGGACTTCCAGGCTGGAATTGAACACAGCTCCCCTCAATCAAGCGCTAAGTGAGGCAGGGATTACAGGCCTCGGCTTCAGTCGGCCTGCTGTGAAGTACCTGTTGGGAGAAAAAGAAAAAGAAAAAGCATGTGGGGAGTCTTTGGAGTGCAAAAGCAAGTATTGTTGGACGCGTTTCGAGATCATGACTTCGTTTGGCTGGAGAACCTTGAATTGGGATTTTGACCCAGGTCGGTCTGCGAAGAAGAATTAGTGATTTGACTTTGGGATTGTTTTACGGTCTGTCATTACTGGATTAAGGCGTTGTTGCGCGGAAGTTAGTGAGGCTTAGGGTCTGTGCTTCAGTTTAGTTAGTGCCTTTACATGCCAGTTAGTTTCCCCCACCCTTCCCCCTTTTTGCCCCTATTAAGTTCATTTATTACACTATGCATTTAACTGTGTGGCTGTCCTCACTCCTGTTGCAGATGTAATTCAGCTGAGACTGGTCAAACTAGTCCATGTCATCAAGCCAACAATGTTAAAACATTGTGCAGCTCCAGCTCCTGCGCTTCTGCGCTTTCTTCCACATTTTACAGAGGTTTCTTTGTGCTAAAAAAAAAACATGAGGTGAATCGACAGGTAGCGACAGGTAAAAATATGGCACGATTCTAGTTTAAGAGTTTAGGCTTGGCGTCAGTGGTCACCTTGTGTGTCCAACATAATCTGGAGCCTGCCCACCGAGCTGCCTGCCCAGTATTTCAGATGACCATTATGTGGGTTTTTTTTTTCTTCCTTGGGAATCTATATTTCATAAGTGCGCTGTGTAGCTGCAGAGCCCAATTATCTGCAGATAAGGCCAGGGAAGGCCCCGGAGCACTGGGAGAGGTATTTAGACGGAGGAGAGAATAGACAAGGACCTAAACCCCCTGAGGCAGCCCAACCGCTACAGGATCGACAGGATCAACACACACCCCCCCTCCCCCGCCCCGCCCGTCTTTTTTTTTTTTTTTTAGCTGGCTCCGTCCTCACCTTAATGACAGGGTTCAATTAGAGCCAGTGGCCGCCCTCCCCCTTAGCCTTCGGCCCTGGACAGAGCACTCAAAATTGCCTTGGACCTTCACAACGAAGGACACCATGCTGCTTTTCAGTGGGGGTGGGGGGGGGGGGGGCGGAGTATAACCGAATATCTGCCACAGCACCAATGAGCTTGGTGTGTGTGTGTATAGTGCGTGTGTGTGTGTGTAATGGGGTGGGGGCACACAAGTCCTCCAACGAACACGGTCGTAGGACGGTTGCCGTGGCGCCATTATCCAGAGGAGGAACGTGCCAAATGGGCGTCCCCCTTTCCGCGGGCTCTCATTAATCTAATTGCACGCGCCCCTGCCAGTCCCAGAGATCTCCTGTGCTGCCGTTTGACTGACAGCTCTATGTTTTTATCAGAAATGCTTTCCCCTCTCCGACCAGCTCTTTCTTTACTGCCATTTTCTTTATTTTTTCTCAGTCTCTTTTCGCTCTGAGGCTCTCCACCTTCCCCACACCAAAAGATTTGCCCGTTCCATTTCAACCAGCACCATCTCAACGTCTGCACCACAAAGCAGAATGCGCAATGAGAGTGCAGCCTTGCTTATTTTCAACCCAAAGAAAAAGAGGCAAAATTGTGTAATGTGAAGACTGTAGATGATTATCTAAGAGTAAAGAAAAGAGCTATATTTAAGAACTTGGGTAAGGGTTAGTGCAAGTGTTGGTCACTGATTTTAGATGATACTATTTTTTTTTTTCACTTTAGAAAAATAAGATTCGAGACTTCTAGACATTTTCATATGTTTTAAATGCTATACAATTTAAAAAGAAATGACTTCAATCATATGATTTGTATTTATTTTGTGGAATTAGATTATATTTACATTTTCTCATCTACCATAGCATAAATATTGCGTTTAAGATTACTCCTACGGCTATAAATAGCGATTCATGTTAGAATTACGATTAGAGCTAGGGCTAGGCATTCAGGAAGTGTCCATTTGAATCCAATAACAAATGTATAATTTTTGAATTTTTGACTTTAAATGTAATTTTTTTTGTCATTTATTTAATCATAGTTTTTCAATGAAAGTGATTTCTCATCCATCTGATTTTGTAAACCAGAATTTGTTCACTTTTGCTTTTTTTTTCTTTTGGTAAGATTATAGTCTTACTTTAATTTCTTTCCGTTTTTTGAGGATTTCTTCCAGCACATTTTGTTCGATTTCTTATAACCACCATATGTAGATGATTCCATCACATTACATTTATTTAGCAGAAGCTTTTCCAAAGCGACTTACAAAAGCGCATATCAAGGTCGTTGGAACAACTGCAAAACACAGGTTCGATAAGGTGCAATATTAATTTTGTACAGCTATTCATAGCCAAGAACACAGTTAGTTCACGCAGTGAACATTATTCTGACTATTATTATGCTAAGTCAGACTAGGGGGAAGTACAAGCTACAATATTAGGACGAAATTACAAATTACAATAAGTATTCCTCGTCCATCTGCAACCTAACCCTCAACCTTAACCCTGAACCCTGACTCTAACCAAACCTCTTAAACCTATAGTTTGTATCATGTTTTGAAATCCATTTTCTTTCATTGAGTTCTTCATGTTTATAAAATGTAGATGACGCCTCTCGGACCTAACCTGACGAGTCATTTTTTTTGCTTTCTAAGACTACTATATAATACTTATATATTTAGTTGTTTTGTAATACAAGGAATTGTAATTTAGTAATTTATTATGAAAAAGTATTTCATGAAAAATATCAATGTACATATAATAAGTATATATAATAAGTATAATGAACCAAAAGTGAAAGAATAGGGGTCTCTCAAAATCAAAGACTAACCCTAGCACTAAACCTTTCCCTAGCTCCAAGGCATTACCCTAGTCTTGCCACAACCTTAACACTTACCATACTCCTGAACATAAGTCCAATACTGCCTTAACCCTAAAAGTAACCGATTTTCAAACCCTGACCATAATTTCAGCCATTTTATGGGAAAAATATGTAGATTTAACCGTAAAGTGTTAGGTTTACCACAAATGGGAGTATTCAATGCAGGATAAATGCTCAGCTATGTAAATTTGATATACCTATATACCATTCCTCAGTCGAAAAAAAAACTTTATCTTACAGGCGTATGACCTCAGACTAAGGATCCATTTCACTCGGAAGTTTGCTTCCCGAAAATGGGCGAAGGTGTGAACTTCGGGTGACCACCGCTGTCTAGTGAAATGTAGGAAGAAGTCCATCAAGTGTTGCCACATTCCAGTCCCGCTTTTAATCCGCCCTGAAAATAGGTATTACTTTCTGCGAGGCGGTGATGCTGACGTCCTCTGAATTTTACATGCAATACCGCGAGGCAGTGGGGCGGAAGAGCGACTTTACAGCGAGCGCGGCGGCGGCAGGAGGGGAGACAGAGGTCAGCCCCCCTCCCAGCCCCCCCGAGCCCCCCGAGCCCCCGGGCATGAACCAGATCGATTCGGAGGGACAGGCGACACGCCAGGTCTGCAGGGTAGAGTAGGCGGCCCATTGATCAATCAGGTAGAGGGGGGGGTGTGGGGGTTGGGGTTTGGGGGTTGGGGGGTTGGGTGGTGTATGCAGAGTATTGGAGCAAAGCATATACAGGATTGACGGTGAGCAACCATACACTAAAGTCACATTTTAGGTGGAGGGAGAGTAACCCGGGACATTCACAGGACCATCAGCACAGTAAACACACACACACACACACACACACACACACACACACACACACACACACGCACACACACACACACGCACACGCACACGCACACGCACACGCACACGCACACGCACACACACACACACACGCATGGCAGGCACAGACAGGCACACACACACACACACACACACACACACGCACACACACACACACACACGCACACACACACACACACACACACACACACACACACGCATGCTGGCAGACACAGACACGCACACACACACACACACACACACACACACACGCACACACACACGCACACGCATGCATGGCAGACACACACACACACACACACACACACACACACGCACACACACACGCGCACACGGCAGACACAGACAGGCGCAGGCGTGCGCGGAGCTCGCCGTCCTCGCCTCACTCTCAGAGCGGTGAGAAATGCGCGGCGCATTAAAATGCAGCATTACGACCGCGGGCCCTGCGTCCGGTGAGTCATGTGTGAGCGCAGTCAGGGGATGTTTATTAATAGAGATGCAGCCATAAACCGGGGGGTGGGGGGGCGGGGGGGGAGGGGGGGCTGGATCGGCCGTGAATCTGGCGCCGCCTCCCTCCGACGCGCCGCCGGGGATGCTGGGAGATTTGCGGCCGCGGTAGGACGCAGCGTTCGAAGGGATTTCTGTCTAAAGCCTGATGGCGTGTTCTGGTTGGGACTGGACCACATAGTGTACTGGTTCAGGCAGTGGGGTCACAGGGACTGAGGGCCATCGGGTTTCGTTCTCAAAGGGACATTCCGTGGCCATGCAAAACTGAGGCTTTTCTCTTTTTAATGAGGCTAACTTTTTAACAGAGGCTTCTGCCTTGCATGCAATCAGTTACAACACACGCGCATACAGTACATGAACACACATAAACAAACACATGAACACACATACATGTAAATATACTTTACATACACACACACACAAACACACATATACACACACAAACATACACAGACACACACAAACGCACACACACACACACACACTTTCTGCTGTTCTGCACCTTCTTTCTGTAATTAAATTCCAAGTCACAGCTACATATATTAAACTGAAATATATTTCCAGAAGTACCAGGTTTATACACCAGGTTTGACACCTGATTTTATGTGTCCATTCCGCAAAGATTTGTATGCAAGCACTTGTTGTGTGATGTTATGTTGCATTACTGTTAAAACAGAAATACTGGTAACAAAAAATAACACCCATCTACCAATCTGAACTCATAAGAAATCTGCCGCAAATATATTTTACCTGCTAAAAAAAACAATAACAAATCCAATTTTATAAAGATGCACTTAAAAATCCATAACTGCAGCAGGTAAAGTACGTCAATCAGAGAATACATGTGCATATCTTTTTTTTTTTGGGGGGGGGGGTGGGGTGGGTGCTGTTTCCTAAGTAACGAAGTTAAAACACGTTTTACGGTAAGAGCTGAGACGAGGAGCCCCCTGCCACTGCGGCTTGTCGATCAGCCAGTAGCCGAACGCGAGATCGTGTTGATAGTAATATTTTTTTTTTTTTAAACTTTCCCTCTGACGAGCATGTTCCGCTGTGAGAATCCCCAGCAGCTCTGACATCTGGTTACGCTTACTGCCGTGACGCACTTCCTGTTCGGCCGCGCGGCGTCTCCCCTGGCTGCACGCTGCACTCGGGGGGTGGGGGGGGCGGGGGTGAAACAACAACAACAATAAATCTAGGGCAGGCTGATCGCACACATGCACTATAGCACATCACCACCGCTATCTTACCGTACAGCCAGTGGTGGGGGGGGGGTGGGGGGGGAATACCGCACACACACAAACGCACACACACGCACACACACACACCCTCACTGGAAACTGGGACAACTGCAGAAGGCCCTGAAACCTGAGTTTGAACTTGGAGCGATGGAGATGTGCTCGCTGTGAACTTGTGAACCTGAAGCTGTGTGTGTGTGTGTGTGTGTGTGGATCCCGGTGCTGTGAAAGTGTCCCCGGGACATGGCACAGAGGCCCGCACACTGCAAGGACAAAAGTTTCTCTCCTGACAGTCATCCATCTTAATCCATCTTCTGCGCCAAATCATTACTTTTCTTCCAGTTATGCCCCCCTTTTCTTATCGGAAAAAGTTCATATGATAGGATTTTTGGGGGGAAGAAAACCCCCACATTTATGTTGTTCTGTGACAGGAAAGTTTGCATGAACAAACCATATGCAAGATGTTTGACTGAAGTAGATATCAATCTATTTTACACACAGTACAATGACCAATGGAATTGTGAATACTGAATAATGTGATAATGTGAATGATGAATAATTGTGAATGATGATTTCTTTTTTTTTTAGCAGATGTTTCTTTCCCACAGCAAAGATGGAAAAAAAAAAGCTGTTTTTAAAATGATTTGGCTCCCTGTCATGAACAAACTGACGAGGAAATGCACCAATCTTTCACTTACACAGAATTCACTATTAATAGATGCACTTATTAAAAATTTACCGGTGTTTCTGTAACTTGCGTTGTTGAGCGTTAGAAAAACAGCGCTGAGTGGAAACGCACGGGCCGGGGGAGCTCAGACGTGAAACCCGAGTTCGCGGGGGCGGGGGGCGGGGCTACAGGCACCATCTCCGTGCGCGAAGAGTGCGCACCCCCCCCCCCCCCCGCCCCCCGCCCCCGCCCCCACCCCCACCCACCCCTCCAGGAGGGAAACCCTGCACCCTGCGGGCTGACACGCCACAAGGCAGAGGGGGGTTATGGGTAAAGAGTTCACGCTGCGGAGGAGGAGGAGGAGGAGGAGGGGGGGAGGAGTAACGCGAGAGAGCGAAAGCGCTTGATTCGGTGGAAAGAGAGACGCGGTTTCGGAAAAAGGGCGCCCTCCGCCTTCGGCAGGGGGTGGGCGTCGACAGGGGAAGCCAGGTACTGCGACCGCGGGCGCCCACGCGCCACACGGCCCGCCAGCACGGGGGGGGGGGGGGGGGGGGGGGGGCGGGGGGAGCCGGTCAGGTCACGTCTGGCGAGGTACGACCAGGAGAGAGGCGCTGGCACGCAGGAAGCCAGGAGGTCTGCGCGCTGCATTAGCAGGAAGCTCGCCCTCCGTAAACACACTCCACGATTCCTTTACTCCTCTGGAAGATGGTCAGCTTAGTAGACTTCACCAACATTACATAAATGCAAAGCTTTCTGCGTACATGGTTCTGAATGCACTGCTTTTGGTTTTCCTAATAAAAAAAAGTGTTAATCTTTATACAGACATAATAAAACATAGAGACCAGCTGAGGATTTTGCAAAACAGACACGATTTCTACCCCAGTTTCCCTCTCAAATGGGCTTAATCACAGATTCTTTGGAACGGAAATGATTAAATAACAAATGTGCCAGATCTAATGTTATTTACAGATATGTAAAAAAAACACTCTGTTGGATACCCCCAAAAAAAACAAATCTAGTTTTTTTTCTTTTTCTTTTTAACAGCCTTTAAATGATCCAGCTCCGGTCTCAAATGAGGCAGACAACAGGCAAATGACGACAAATTAAAATTTAAGCAGGGAGCATCGATCCCCGCCGATGTCACGGAAAGGTCAGCGCTATCTCTGCATCGACAAACACGGCGCCGCAAGCTGCCCTGCATCGCAAATTACCCAGCACCCCCCGCCCCCCCCCCCCCCCCAAACGGCGCCCCCCGCCGCCACCGCCGCCGCCGCCCCTGCCCCCTCCCCCCTCCACCCCCACCCCGGGGATGCAGCACAGGCGGAGCTCTCACTGAACAGGCCCGTCAGATATGCGCAGTGTTACACGTATGAACGCTCGTGTGTGACCATGTGACCATAATGTCCATGTGACCCGGGAAAGGAAGCCGTCGCCCGTACCACGGCACGCTGAGCTGCCAGCGCCCGTGACGGGCTGGGATGGGATGGCACCGGGATCTCTTTAACAATGGAGCACTGTGTTTAATAAGATGGAAATCCAAAGGCACAGCCCCCCCTCCCCCTCCCTCTCCCTCTCCCTCTCCCTCTCCCCCTCCGTCTCCGTCTCTCTCAGGAAGGAAGTGTCACGCAAGCCCCCCTCCAGCGGTGTTCATATCCTGCAGGAGCCCCCGGGTTGCAGCCTGTCAATATCCCTCCTCCACGGCCGGCTCCTCGGCTGGGGCTTAACCCCTTCAGCGCCTGGCGCCTCGCTACATCAAAAATGCTGCCGCAACCCACCGCTGCCTCTGGAGAAGGAAGCACGCCCAGGCCCCCCCCCCCCCCACACCACCCCCCCCCCCCCCCCCAACTCCTAACGGCACCCACAGGTCCGATCACTCCTTTGAGCACAAACACACACCCAGAGGACAAAGCACAGGAACACAAATGAGCCACTGCCCGTTTCTTCAGTAGTGAGGCTGAGTTTGAACTGGCAGCCCCTGGCCCACAGAGAGAAGCATCTCCTACACACACACACACACACACACACACAATACACACACTACACACACACAGACACGCATACACACATAAATACACACACTACACACATACACACATACACACACACACACACGCATGCATACACATATATACAAATACACAAATGCGCACACGCACACACACACATACCCTTTTCACTGCCCATCCACAGGGGAAATCCTTAGCTTGGGTGGTGGTGGTGGTGGTGGTGGGGTTGATGGGGGTGGGCAGGAACAGAATGAGCAGAATGTGGAGGTACATTCAGAAACTCCCACAGGTAAACAGCGAGGAGAGAATGGCCTGCGAAACTAGCTCTACTCACTGACTCCACCTACTGGAAACACCGTGAGCCGTCAGTGTGCAGTTCTGAGTGAGACCGGCAGCAGGTGAGGGGGCTGAGGTGAGGCAGAGGTGAGCGGGTGTGGGGCGGGGGTTAGGGTGGGGGTACCTGCAGGTGGAGGTGAGTTTTAAGCGCGCTCACGCACGCCGCGGCGCTGGCGAAGGCTCCGGCGGCGTGCAGGTGCTGGCTGACACCTGGATCACCCTCCTCAAAGGGAGAGGCCCCGACGCACTCTGGGATATTGGGTTTCCCTGGCGTACCCGGACAGACCTCGGGGAGCGTCTGCTGCTGCAGCCATCGGTTGGCGGGGAGAGGGGAGGGGAGGGGTGGGGTGGGGGCCCCCGAGGTGTCAGGTTGCCCCTGTTGTCTCCGACTGGGGGCGGCGGCAGCCGTCACGGCGGCGGCGGCGGCGGCGGCGACGTCTACCTGCCAAGAAGCACGTCAGTGTCGAGCCGGGGCCCGAAGGCACAGGTGTGATTTACTGCGTGAGCTCCCAGCCTCGCTGCTACACCAGGTACCTCTCCCTCTCTCCCCCCCTCTCTCTCTCTCTCTCTCTCTCTCTCTAACGCAGAGCAGAGCACACCTGGCCAACAGGTGCAGACTGCAGAGAGCAGGGAGGTGGGGCTGTCCAAAGAGGAGAGGCCGTCCCACCATTTCACTTCAGTCAAAAAAATGAATTCAGAGAAACTCCTCAGTGCTGGAGGTTCTTGACATGGGGCTGGGGGAAGGTTAGGCTCATCACATCTGGCCATGAGAAAACTTCATGACACCTCACAAACAAAGTACTGTTTTGTCTGTGCGTCATTACACATTTCACACGCAGAAAACTAATCTTATCCAAAAACAATAAAGCGCTGATTAGCTCAAGTGTTGGACTGGAAGCCAGTGCTAATGAGCTAATTAATATGTCATTAAAGATAGCTGCATATAATATGGTTTAAATCATATTCTGTTTGCACATTTTCTAAATTGAAGATCGACTGGTTGATTATCACTGAACAGCAAGGAAAATCACTAGCATGCATGGGTGGGTGAGGGGGGGAGGGGGGCAAAGGTCATAACAATTCCAGCGATGGTGGTAGGCTGGTGGCTGGGCTGCTCAAACAGATACTGGGGCCCAACCGTTGGTGTTCAGCAGGCCGGCGCGCTCTTGGTGTTCAGCAGGCCGGCGCGCTCTTGGTGTTCAGCAGGCTGGCGCGCTCTTGGTGTTCAGCAGGCTGGCGCGCTCTTGGTGTTCAGCAGGCCGGCGCGCTCGTGGTGTTCAGCATGGCCGGCGCTCTCGTGGTGTTCAGCATGGCTGGCGCTCTCTTGGTGTTCAGCAGGCCGGCGCGCTCTTGGTGTTCAGCAGGCTGGCGCTCTCTTGGTGTTCAGCATGGCTGGCGCTCTCTTGGTGTTCAGCAGGCTGGCGCTCTCTTGGTGTTCAGCAGGCTGGCGCGCTCGTGGTGTTCAGCAGGTTGCACTCATGGGCAAACGGTGCCCTTTGACGGGTGCGGCATATTGAGGCTGCCGGGCTGTCGTTGCTCTTTACTCTGGGGGGAGTCCTGCAGAGGAGACCCAAAGTAAATGA